>NW_027453817.1:0-214211 GCF_040206685.1 Ascaphus truei | reverse complement strand
GGATGGAGGGCTGTGGGAGGCAGGTTGGGGGCCTGTGGGAGGCAGGGTTGGGGGCCTGTGGGAGGCAATGTTGGGGGCCTGTGGGGGGCAGGGTTGGGGGCCTGTGGGAGACAGGGTTGGGGGCCTGTGGGAGGCAGGGTTGGGGGCCTGTGGGAGGCAGGGTTGGGGGCCTGTGGGAGGCAGGGTTGGGGGCCTGTGGGAGGCAGGGTTGGGGGCCTGTGGGAGACAGGGTTGGGGGACTGTGGGAGGCACGGGGTGGGGGACTGTGGGAGGCAGGGTCGGGGGCCTGTGGGAGGCAGGGTCAGGTGTCTGTGGGAGGCAGGGTCGGGGGCCTGTGGGAGGCTAGGTCGGGGGCCTGTGGGAGGCAGGGTCGGGGGCCTGTGGGAGGCAGGGTCGGGGGCCTGTGGGAGGCAGGGTCGGGGGCCTGTGGGAGGCAGGGATGGGGGCCTGTGTGAGGCAGGGTTGGGGGCCTGTGGGAGGCAGGGTTGGGGGCCTGTGGGAGGCAGGGTTGGGGTTATGTGGGAGGCAGGGTTGGGGAGCTGTGGGAGGCAGGGTTGGAGAGCTGTGGTAGGCGGAGTTGGGGGCCTGTGGGAGGCATGGGATGGGGGTCTGTGGGAGGCAGGGTTGGGGGCCTGTGGGAGGCAGGGTCGGGGGTCTGTGGGAGGCAGGGTTGGGGGCCTGTGGGAGGCAGGGTTCGGGAGCTGTGGGAGGCAGGGTTGGGGGCCTGTGGGAGGCAGGGTTGGGGGCCTGTGGGAGGCAGGGTCGGGGGCCTGTGGGAGGCACGGGATGGGGGACTGTGGGAGGCAGGGTTGGGGGCCTGTGGGAGGCAGGGTTGGGTGTCTGTGGGAGGCAGGGTTGGGGAGCTGTGGGAGGCAGGGTTGGGGGCCTGTGGGAGGCAGGGTTGGGGGCCTGTGGGAGGCAGGGTTGGGGGTCTGTGGGAGGCAGGGTTGGGGGTCTGTGGGAGGCAGGGTCGGCGGTCTGTGGGAGGCAGGGTCAGGGGTTTGTGGGAGGCAGGGTTGGAGGCCTGTGGGTGGCAGGGTTGGGGGCCTGTGGGAGGCAGGGTTGGGGGCCTGTGGGAGGCAGGGTTGGGGGCCTGTGGGAGGCAGGGTTGGGGGTCTGTGGGAGGCACGGGATGGGGGACTGTGGGAGGCAGGGTTGGGGGCCTGCGGGAGGCAGGGCTGGGGAGCTGTGGGAGGCAGGGTTGGGGGCCTGTGGGAGGCAGGGTTGGGGGCCTGTGGGAGGCAGGGTCGGAGGACTGTGGGAGGCAGTGTTGGGGGCCTGTGGGAGGCAGGGTTGGGGGCCTGTGGGAGGCAGGGTTGGGGGCCTGTGGGAGGCAGGGTTGGGGGCCTGTGGGAGGCAGGGTCAGAGGACTGTGGGAGGCAGGGTTGGGGGCCTGTGGGAGGCAGGGATGGGGGGTTGTGGGAGGCAGGGTTTTGGAGCTGTGGGAGGCAGGGTTAGGGGCCTGTGGGAGGCAGGGATGGGGGCCTGTGGGAGGCAGGGTTGGGGGCCTGTGGGAGGCAGGGTTGGGTGTCTGTGGGAGGCAGGGTTGGGGAGCTGTGGTAGGCAGGGTTGGGGGCATGTGGGAGGCAGGGTTGGGGAGCTGTGGGAGGCAGGGTTGGGGGCCTGTGGGAGGCAGGGTTGGGAGCCTGTGGGAGGCAGGGTTGGGGGCCTGTGGGAGGCAGGGTTGGGGAGCTGTGGGAGGCAGGGTTGGAGAGCTGTGGTAGGCGGGGCTGGGGGCCTGTGGGAGGCATGGGATGGGGGTCTGTGGGAGGCAGGGTTGGGGGCCTGTGGGAGGCAGGGTTGGGGAGCTGTGGGAAGAAGGGTTGGGGGCCTGTGGGAGGCAGGGTTCGGGAGCTGTGGGAGGCAGGGTTGGGGGCCTGTGGGAGGCAGGGTTGGGGGCCTGTGGGAGGCAGGGTTGGGGGCCTGTGGGAGGCAGGGTCGGGGGCCTGTGGGAGGCACGGGATGGGGGACTGTGGGAGGCAGGGTCGGGGGTCTGTGGGAGGCAGGGTTGGGGGCCTGTGGGAGGCAGGGTTGGGGGCCTGTGGGAGGCAGGGTTGGGGGCCTGTGGGAGGCAGGGTCGGGGGCCTGTGGGAGGCACGGGATGGGGGACTGTGGGAGGCAGGGTTGGGGGCCTGTGGGAGGCAGGGTTCGGGAGCTGTGGGAGGCAGGGTCGGGGGCCTGTGGGAGGCAGGGTCGGAGGACTGTGGGAGGCAGGGTTGGGGGCTTGTGGGAGGCAGGGATGGAGGGCTGTGGGAGGCAGGGTTGGGGAGCTGTGGGAGGCAGGGTTGGGGAGCTGTGGGAGGCAGGGTTGGGGGCCTGTGGGAGGCAGGGTTGGGGGCCTGTGGGAGGCAAGGTTGGGGGCCTGTGGGAGGCAGGGTTGGGGGCCTGTGGGAGGCAGGGTCGGGGGTCTGTGGGAGGCAGGGTCAGGGGTCTGTGGGAGGCAGGGTTGGGGGCCTGTGGGAAGCAGGGTCGGGGGCCTGTGGGAGGCACGGGATGGGGGACTGTGGGAGGCAGGGTAGGGGGCCTGTGGGAGGCAGGGTTCGGGAGCTGTGGGAGGCAGGGTTGGGGGCCTGTGGGAGGCAGGGTCGGGGGCCTGTGGGAGGCAGGGTCGGAGGACTGTGGGAGGCAGGGTTGGGGGCCTGTGGGAGGCAGGGATGGAGGGCTGTGGGAGGCAGGGTTGGGGGCCTGTGGGAGGCAGGGTTGGGGGCCTGTGGGAGGCAATGTTGGGGGCCTGTGGGGGGCAGGGTTGGGGGCCTGTGGGAGACAGGGTTGGGGGCCTGTGGGAGGCAGGGTTGGGGGCCTGTGGGAGGCAGGGTTGGGGGCCTGTGGGAGGCAGGGTTGGGGGCCTGTGGGAGGCAGGGTTGGGGGCCTGTGGGAGACAGGGTTGGGGGACTGTGGGAGGCACGGGGTGGGGGACTGTGGGAGGCAGGGTCGGGGGCCTGTGGGAGGCAGGGTCAGGTGTCTGTGGGAGGCAGGGTCGGGGGCCTGTGGGAGGCTAGGTCGGGGGCCTGTGGGAGGCAGGGTCGGGGGCCTGTGGGAGGCAGGGTCGGGGGCCTGTGGGAGGCAGGGTCGGGGGCCTGTGGGAGGCAGGGATGGGGGCCTGTGTGAGGCAGGGTTGGGGGCCTGTGGGAGGCAGGGTTGGGGGCCTGTGGGAGGCAGGGTTGGGGTTATGTGGGAGGCAGGGTTGGGGAGCTGTGGGAGGCAGGGTTGGAGAGCTGTGGTAGGCGGAGTTGGGGGCCTGTGGGAGGCATGGGATGGGGGTCTGTGGGAGGCAGGGTTGGGGGCCTGTGGGAGGCAGGGTCGGGGGTCTGTGGGAGGCAGGGTTGGGGGCCTGTGGGAGGCAGGGTTCGGGAGCTGTGGGAGGCAGGGTTGGGGGCCTGTGGGAGGCAGGGTTGGGGGCCTGTGGGAGGCAGGGTCGGGGGCCTGTGGGAGGCACGGGATGGGGGACTGTGGGAGGCAGGGTCGGGGGCCTGTGGGAGGCACGGGATGGGGGACTGTGGGAGGCAGGGTTGGGGGCCTGTGGGAGGCAGGGTTCGGGAGCTGTGGGAGGCAGAGTTGGGGGCCTGTGGGAGGCAGGGTCGGGGGCCATTGGGAGGCAGGGTCGGAGGACTGTGGGAGGCAGGGTTGGGGGCCTGTGGGAGGCAGGGATGGAGGGCTGTGGGAGGCAGGGTTGGGGAGCTGTGGGAGGCAGGGTTGGGGGCCTGTGGGAGGCAGGGTTGGGGGCCTGTGAGAGGCAGGGTTGGGGGTCTGTGGGAGGCAGGGTTGGGGGCCTGTGGGAGGCAGGGTTGGGGGCCTGTGGGAGGCAGGGTTGGGGGCCTGTGGTTGGCACGGGTTGGGAGCCTGTGGGAGGCAGGGTTGGGGAGCTGTGGGAGGCAGGGTTGGGGGCCTGTGGGAGGCAGGGTTGGGGGCCTGTGAGAGGCAGGGTTGGGGGCCTGTGGGAGGCAGGGTTGGGGGCCTGTGGGAGGCAGGGTTGGGGGCCTGTGGGAGGCAGGGTTGGGGGCCTGTGGTTGGCACGGGTTGGGAGCCTGTGGGAGGCAGGGTTGGGAGCCAGGGTTGGGGGCCTGTGGGAGGCAGGGTTGGGGGCCTGTGGGAGGCAGGGTTGGGGGCCTGTGGGAGGCAGGGTTGGGGGCCTGTGGGAGGCAGGGTTGGGGGCCTGTGGGAGGCAGGGTTGGGGGCCTGTGGGAGGCAGGGTTGGGGACTGTGGGAGGCAGGGTTGGGGGCCTGTGGGAGGCAGGGTTGGGGGCCTGTGGGAGGCAGGGTTGGGGGCCTGTGGGAGGCAGGGTTGGGGGCCTGTGGGAGGCAGGGTTGGGGGCCTGTGGAAGCCAGGATTGGAGAGCTGTGGGAGGCGGGGTTGGGGGCCTGTGGGAGACACGGGATGGGGGTCTGTGGGAGGCAGGGTTGGGGGCCTGTGGGAGGCAGGGTTGGGGAGCTGTGGGAGGCAGGGTTGGGGGCCTGTGGGAGGCAGGGTTGGGGAGCTGTGGGAGGCAGGTTTGGGGGCCTGTGGGAGGCAGGGTTGGGGGCCTGTGGGAGGCAGGGTTGGGGGCCTTTGGGAGGCAGGGGTGGGGGACTGTGGGAGGCAGGGTTGGGGGCCTGTGGGAGGCAGCATTGGGGGCCTGTGGGAGGCAGGGTTGGGGGTCTGTGGGAAGCAGGGTTGGGGGCTTGTGGGAGGCAGGGTTGGGGATCTGTGGGAGGCAGGGTCGGGGGCCTGTGGGAGGCAGGGTTGGGGGCCTGTGGGAGGCAGGGTTGGGGGACTGTGGGAGGCAGGGTTGGGGGCCTGTGGGAGGCAGGGTTGGGGGCCTGTGGGAGGCAGGGTTGGGGGTCTGTGGGAGGCAGGGTTGGGGGTCTGTGGGAGGCAGGGTCGGCGGTCTGTGGGAGGCAGGGTCAGGGGTTTGTGGGAGGCAGGGTTGGAGGCCTGTGGGTGGCAGGGTTGGGGGCCTGTGGGAGGCAGGGTTGGGGGCCTGTGGGAGGCAGGGTTGGGGGCCTGTGGGAGGCAGGGTTGGGGGTCTGTGGGAGGCACGGGATGGGGGACTGTGGGAGGCAGGGTTGGGGGCCTGCGGGAGGCAGGGCTGGGGAGCTGTGGGAGGCAGGGTTGGGGGCCTGTGGGAGGCAGGGTTGGGGGCCTGTGGGAGGCAGGGTCGGAGGACTGTGGGAGGCAGTGTTGGGGGCCTGTGGGAGGCAGGGTTGGGGGCCTGTGGGAGGCAGGGTTGGGGGCCTGTGGGAGGCAGGGTTGGGGGCCTGTGGGAGGCAGGGTCAGAGGACTGTGGGAGGCAGGGTTGGGGGCCTGTGGGAGGCAGGGATGGGGGGTTGTGGGAGGCAGGGTTTTGGAGCTGTGGGAGGCAGGGTTAGGGGCCTGTGGGAGGCAGGGATGGGGGCCTGTGGGAGGCAGGGTTGGGGGCCTGTGGGAGGCAGGGTTGGGTGTCTGTGGGAGGCAGGGTTGGGGAGCTGTGGTAGGCAGGGTTGGGGGCATGTGGGAGGCAGGGTTGGGGAGCTGTGGGAGGCAGGGTTGGGGGCCTGTGGGAGGCAGGGTTGGGAGCCTGTGGGAGGCAGGGTTGGGGGCCTGTGGGAGGCAGGGTTGGGGGCCTGTGGGAGGCAGGGTTGGGGGCCTGTGGGAGGCAGGGTTGGGGGTCTGTGGGAGGCAGGGTTGGGGGTCTGTGGGAGGCAGGGTCGGCGGTCTGTGGGAGGCAGGGTCAGGGGTTTGTGGGAGGCAGGGTTGGAGGCCTGTGGGTGGCAGGGTTGGAGGCCTGTGGGAGGCAGGGTTGGGGGTCTGTGGGAGGCAGGGTTGGGGGCCTGTGGGAGGCAGGGTCGGGGGCCTGTGGGAGGCACGGGATGGGGGACTGTGGGAGGCAGGGTTGGGGGCCTGTGGGAGGCAGGGTCGGAGGACTGTGGGAGGCAGGGTTGGGGGCCTGTGGGAGGCAGGGTTGGGGGCCTGTGGGAGGCAGGGTTCGGGAGCTGTGGGAGGCAGGGTCGGGGGCCTGTGGGAGGCAGGGTCGGAGGACTGTGGGAGGCAGGGTTGGGGGCTTGTGGGAGGCAGGGATGGAGGGCTGTGGGAGGCAGGGTTGGGGAGCTGTGGGAGGCAGGGTTGGGGGCCTGTGGGAGGCAGGGTTGGGGGCCTGTGGGAGGCAGGGTCGGGGGCCTGTGGGAGGCAGGGTCGGAGGACTGTGGGAGGCAGGGTTGGGGGCCTGTGGGAGGCAGGGTTGGGGGCCTGTGGGAGGCAGGGTTGGGGGCCTGTGGGAGGCAGGGTTGGGGGTCTGTGGGAGGCAGGGTTGGGGGTCTGTGGGAGGCAGGGTTGGCGGTCTGTGGGAGGCAGGGTCAGGGGTTTGTGGGAGGCAGGGTTGGAGGCCTGTGGGTGGCAGGGTTGGAGGCCTGTGGGAGGCAGGGTTGGGGGCCTTTGGGAGGCAGGGTTGGGGGACTGTGGGAGGCAGGGTTGGGGGACTGTGGGAGGCAGGGTTGGGGGCCTGTGGGAGGCAGGGTCCGGGATCTGTGGGAGGCAGGGTTGGGGGCCTGTGGAAGGCACGGTTGGGAGCTGTGGGAGGCAGGGTTGGGGAGCTGTGGGAGGCAGGGTTGGGGGCCTGTGGGAAGCAGGGTTGGGGGCTTGTGGGAGGCAGGGTTGGGGGTCTGTGGGAGGCAGGGTCGGGGGCCTGTGGGAGGCAGGGTTGGGAGCCTGTGGGAGGCAGGGTTGGGGGACGATGGGAGGCAGGGTTGGGGGCCTGTGGGAGGCACGGGATGGGGGATTGTGGGAGGAAGGGTTGGGGGCCTGCAGGAGGCAGGGCTGGGGAGCTGTGGGAGGCAGGCTTGGGGGCCTGTGGGAGGCAGGGTCGGGGGTCTGTGGGAGGCAGGGTCAGGGGTCTGTGGGAGACAGGGTCGGGGGTCTGTGGGAGGCAGGGTCAGGGGTCTGTGGGAGGCAGGGTTGGAGGCCTGTGGGTGGCAGGGTTGGAGGCCTGTGGGAGGCAGGGTTGGGGGTCTGTGGGAGGCAGGGTTGGGGGCCTGTGGGAGGCAGGGTCGGGGGCCTGTGGGAGGCACGGGATGGGGGACTGTGGGAGGCAGGGTTGGGTGCCTGCTGGAGGCAGGGTCAGAGGACTGTGGGAGGCAGGGTTGGGGGACGATGGGAGGCAGGGTTGGGGGCCTGTGGGAGGCAGGGTTCGGGAGCTGTGGGAGGCAGGGTCGGGGGCCTGTGGGAGGCAGGGTCGGAGGACTGTGGGAGGCAGGGTTGGGGGCTTGTGGGAGGCAGGGATGGAGGGCTGTGGGAGGCAGGGTTGGGGAGCTGTGGGAGGCAGGGTTGGGGGCCTGTGGGAGGCAGGGTTGGGGGCCTGTGGGAGGCAGGGTCGGGGGCCTGTGGGAGGCAGGGTCGGAGGACTGTGGGAGGCAGGGTTGGGGGCTTGTGGGAGGCAGGGATGGAGGGCTGTGGGAGGCAGGGTTGGGGAGCTGTGGGAGGCAGGGTTGGGGGCCTGTGGGAGGCAGGGTTGGGGGACTGTGGGAGGCAGGGTTGGGGGCCTGTGGGAGGCAGGGTTGGGGGCCTGTGGGAGGCAGGGTTGGGGGCCTGTGGGAGGCAGGGTTGGGGAGCTGTTGGAGGCAGGTTTGGGGGCCTGTGGGAGGCAGGGTTGGGGGCCTGTGGGAGGCAGGGTTGGGGGCCTTTGGGAGGCAGGGTTGGGGGACTGTAGGAGGCAGGGTTGGGGGACTGTGGGAGGCAGCATTGGGGGCCTGTGGGAGGCAGGGTCAGGGATCTGTGGGAGGCAGGGTTGGGGGCCTGTGGAAGGCACGGTTGGGGGTCTGTGGGAGGCAGGGTTGGGGAGCTGTGGGAGGCAGGGTTGGGGGCCTGTGGGAAGCAGGGTTGGTGGCTTGTGGGAGGCAGGGTTGGGGGTCTGTGGGAGGCAGGGTCGGGGGCCTGTGGGAGGCAGGGTTGGGAGCCTGTGGGAGGCAGGGTTGGGGGACGATGGGAGGCAGGGTTGGGGGCCTGTGGGAGGCACGGGATGGGGGACTGTGGGAGGAAGGGTTGGGGGCCTGCAGGAGGCAGGGCTGGGGAGCTGTGGGAGGCAGGCTTGGGGGCCTGTGGGAGGCAGGGTTGGGGGCCTGTGGGAGGCAGGGTTGGGGGCCTGTGGGAGGCAGGGTCGGAGGACTGTGGGAGGCAGGGTTGGGGGCCTGTGGGAGGCAGGGTTGGGGGCCTGTGGGAGGCAGGGTTGGGGGCCTGTGGGAGGCAGGGTTGGGGGCCTGTGGGAGGCAGGGTCAGAGGACTGTGGGAGGCAGGGTTGGGGGCCTGTGGGAGGCAGGGATGGGGGGTTGTGGGAGGCAGGGTTGGGGAGCTGTGGGAGGCAGGGTTAGGGGCCTGTGGGAGGCAGGGATGGGGGCCTGTGGGAGGCAGGGTTGGGGGCCTGTGGGAGGCAGGGTTGGGGGCCTGTGGGAGGCAGGGTTGGGTGTCTGTGGGAGGCAGGGTTGGGGAGCTGTGGGAGGCAGGGTTGGGGGCCTGTGGGAGGCAGGGTTTGGGGCCTGTGGGAGGCAGGGTTGGGGGCCTGTGGGAGGCAGGGTTGGGGGTCTGTGGGAGGCAGGGTCAGGGGTCTGTAGGAGGCAGGGTCGGGGGTCTGTGGGAGGCAGGGTCGGGGGTCTGTGGGAGGCAGGGTCAGGGGTCTGTGGGAGGCAGGGTCGTGGGCCTGTGGGAGGCAGGGTTGGGGGCCTGTGGGAGGCAGGGTTGAGGGCCTGTGGGAGGCAGGGTTGGGGGCCTGTGGGAGGCAGGGTGGGGGCCTGTGGGAGACAGGGTTGGAGGCCTGTGGGAGGCACGGGATGGGGGACTGTGGGAGGAAGGGTTGGGGGCCTGCAGGAGGCAGGGCTGGGGAGCTGTGGGAGGCAGGCTTGGGGGCCTGTGGGAGGCAGGGTCGGGGGTCTGTGGGAGGCAGGGTCAGGGGTCTGTGGGAGACAGGGTCGGGGGTCTGTGGGAGGCAGGGTCAGGGGTCTGTGGGAGGCAGGGTTGGAGGCCTGTGGGTGGCAGGGTTGGAGGCCTGTGGGAGGCAGGGTTGGGGGTCTGTGGGAGGCAGGGTTGGGGGCCTGTGGGAGGCAGGGTCGGGGGCCTGTGGGAGGCACGGGATGGGGGACTGTGGGAGGCAGGGTTGGGGGCCTGCTGGAGGCAGGGTCGGAGGACTGTGGGAGGCAGGGTTGGGGGCCTGTGGGAGGCAGGGTTGGGGGCCTGTGGGAGGCAGGGTTCGGGAGCTGTGGGAGGCAGGGTCGGGGGCCTGTGGGAGGCAGGGTCGGAGGACTGTGGGAGGCAGGGTTGGGGGCTTGTGGGAGGCAGGGATGGAGGGCTGTGGGAGGCAGGGTTGGGGAGCTGTGGGAGGCAGGGTTGGGGGCCTGTGGGAGGCAGGGTTGGGGGCCTGTGGGAGGCAGGGTCGGGGGCCTGTGGGAGGCAGGGTCGGAGGACTGTGGGAGGCAGGGTTGGGGGCTTGTGGGAGGCAGGGATGGAGGGCTGTGGGAGGCAGGGTTGGGGAGCTGTGGGAGGCAGGGTTGGGGGCCTGTGGGAGGCAGGGTTGGGGGACTGTGGGAGGCAGGGTTGGGGGCCTGTGGGAGGCAGGGTTGGGGGCCTGTGGGAGGCAGGGTTGGGGAGCTGTTGGAGTCAGGGTTGGGGGCCTGTGGGAGGCAGGGTTGGGGGCCTGTGGGAGGCAGGGTTGGGGGCCTTTGGGAGGCAGGGTTGGGGGACTGTGGGAGGCAGGGTTGGGGGACTGTGGGAGGCAGCATTGGGGGCCTGTGGGAGGCAGGGTCAGGGATCTGTGGGAGGCAGGGTTGGGGGCCTGTGGAAGGCACGGTTGGGGGTCTGTGGGAGGCAGGGTTGGGGAGCTGTGGGAGGCAGGGTTGGGGGCCTGTGGGAAGCAGGGTTGGTGGCTTGTGGGAGGCAGGGTTGGGGGTCTGTGGGAGGCAGGGTCGGGGGCCTGTTGGAGGCAGGGTTGGGAGCCTGTGGGAGGCAGGGTTGGGGGACGATGGGAGGCAGGGTTGGGGGCCTGTGGGAGGCACGGGATGGGGGACTGTGGGAGGAAGGGTTGGGGGCCTGCAGGAGGCAGGGCTGGGGAGCTGTGGGAGGCAGGCTTGGGGGCCTGTGGGAGGCAGGGTTGGGGGCCTGTGGGAGGCAGGGTCGGAGGACTGTGGGAGGCAGGGTTGGGGGCCTGTGGGAGGCAGGGTTGGGGGCCTGTGAGAGGCAGGGTTGGGGGCCTGTGGGAGGCAGGGTTGGGGGCCTGTGGGAGGCAGGGTCAGAGGACTGTGGGAGGCAGGGTTGGGGGCCTGTGGGAGGCAGGGATGGGGGGTTGTGGGAGGCAGGGATGGGGGCCTGTGGGAGGCAGGGTTGGGGGCCTGTGGGAGGCAGGGTTGGGGGCCTGTGGGAGGCAGGGTTGGGGGCCTGTGGGAGGCAGGGTTGGGGGCCTGTGGGAGGCAGGGTTTGGGGCCTGTGGGAGGCAGGGTTGGGGGCCTGTGGGAGGCAGGGTTGGGGGTCTGTGGGAGGCAGGGTCAGGGGTCTGTAGGAGGCAGGGTCGGGGGTCTGTGGGAGGCAGGGTCGGGGGTCTGTGGGAGGCAGGGTCAGGGGTCTGTGGGAGGCAGGGTCGTGGGCCTGTGGGAGGCAGGGTTGGGGGCCTGTGGGAGGCAGGTTTGGGGGCCTGTGGGAGGCAGGGTTGGGGGCCTGTGGGAGGCAGGGTGGGGGCCTGTGGGAGACAGGGTTGGAGGCCTGTGGGAGGCAGGGTTGGGGGTCTGTGGGAGGCAGAGTCAGGGGTCTGTGGGAGGCAGGGTCAGGGGTCTGTGGGAGGCAGGGTTGGGGGTCTGTGGGAGTCAGGGTTGGGGGCCTGTGGGAGGCAGGGTTGGGGGCCTGTGGGAGGCAGGGTTGGGGGCCTGTGGGAGGCAGGGTTGGGGGCCTGTGGGAGGCAGGGTTGGGGGTCTGTGGGGGGCAGGGTTGGGGGTCTGTGGGAGGCAGGGTATAATAACACAATACTTTGGTATAGTGTAAGTATACAGTTGTTTCACGGCACCGAGAAGGTTATATCATTTGGCTCCTGCTTGGCCTGGTTTTGTAATCAGATATAATGACCCCTGGCAAACTACAAGGTCATCATGCAACATACCCAACTCTGTCCAAGAGTTAAAGTGTCAGTGACCGTAACCTGCCCACCCCCCGAGTTACGATTGCACAAGGCTTTAGCGTGAGCTGGCCATGGGAACAGATTGTACACTCGTAGCTGAACGGCCTCGAATAATCCTGTTACCTGGGTTGGAATTAATTGGTTTGGGGAATTCTCACGCAGGCTTATTTAATTTCTCCGCGGTAATTACGGCCGGACTAGCCGCATCGCGTCACAGGCGGGGAGGCACTTACAACGGGAGAGGAATCCATCAGTTTATTGCATTAACCCTACAAATTCATTCCCGTCTCCCTTCACACCTTAACCCCTGAGAACCCAGGAGATTGTGCGAGCTACACGCAGATCCACGCGCCGCAGGGGGGGCTGGGACCCCCCCTCAGGGAAGGCGTGCTGCACACAGGTGTTCTCTTATGGTGTTGACACTACAAGATGTAAATGGCAGTGTCTCATGTTCAAAAGGGTTTTTGTGCCGGCTTACGTCACGGGGAAAGTTACACGCCACAATACAAAGAGATGTACTATCAGTCTTTGTGTCTCTAATTGAAGCCCGTTTCCATTATGTTGGGATTAATTCCACGCTCTGCCGTATCCCAGGTGGCACTGGGCCGCACGTCAGAGATCAGTCAGAGGTAAAACCGGACTAGTCATTGCCTCAGATTTGATGCGAACGCCTGTGCGAGGCGGCGGTTCTATGTGAGAGGCGGCGGTTCTATGTGCGAGGCGGCGGTTCTATGTAAGAGGCAGCGGTTCTATGTGTGAGACGGCGATTCTATGTGAGAGGTGGCGGTTCTATGTAAGAGGCAGCGGTTCTATGTAAGAGGCAGCGGTTCTATGTGAGAGGTGGCGGTTCTATGTAAGAGGCAGCGGTTCTATGTAAGAGGCAGCGGTTCTATGTAAGAGGCGGCGGTTCTATGTGAGAGGCGGCGGTTCTATGTAAGAGGTGGCGGTTCTATGTGAGAGGCGGCGGTTCTATGTGAGAGGCGGCGATTCTATGTGAGAGGCGGCGGTTCTATGTGAGAGGCGGCGGTTCTATGTGAGAGGCGGCGGTTCTATGTGAGAGGCGGCGGTTCTATGTGAGAGGCGGCGGTTCTATGTGAGAGGCGGCGGTTCTATGTAAGAGGCAGCGGTTCTATGTAAGAGGCGGCGGTTCTATGTGAGAGGCGGTGGTTCTATGTGAGAGGCGGCGGTTCTATGTGCGAGGCGGCAGTTCTATGTGCGAGGCGGCAGTTCTATGTGAGAGGCGTTGGTTCTATGTGCGAGGCGGCGGTTCTATGTGAGAGGTGGCGGTTCTATGTGAGAGGCGGCGGTTCTATGTAAGAGGCGGCGGTTCTATGTGAGAGGCGGCGGTTCTATGTAAGAGGCGGCGGTTCTATGTGCGAGGCGGCGGTTCTATGTAAGAGGCGGCGGTTCTATGTGAGAGGTGGCGGTTCTATGTGTGAGGCGGCGGTTCTATGTGCGAGGCGGCGGTTCTATGTGAGAGGTGGCGGTTCTATGTAAGAGGCGGCGGTTCTATGTAAGAGGCGGCGGTTCTATGTGCGAGGCGGCGGTTCTATGTGAGAGGCGGGGGTTCTATGTGAGAGGCGGCAGTTCTATGTGAGAGGTGGCGGTTCTATGTGCGAGGCGGCGGTTCTATGTGAGAGGCGGTGGTTCTATATGAGAGGCGGCGGTTCTATGTGAGAGGCGGCGGTTCTATGTGCGAGGCGGCGGTTCTATGTGCGAGGCGGCGGTTCTATGTGCGAGGCGGCGGTTCTTTGTGAGAGACGGCGGTTCTATGTAAGAGGCGGCGGTTCTATGTGAGAGGCGGCGGTTCTATGTAAGAGGCGGCGGTTCTATGTAAGAGGCGGCGGTTCTATGTGCGAGGCGGCGGTTCTATGTGAGAGGCGGGGGTTCTATGTGAGAGGCGGCAGTTCTATGTGAGAGGTGGCGGTTCTATGTGCGAGGCGGCGGTTCTATGTGAGAGGCGGTGGTTCTATATGAGAGGCGGCGGTTCTATGTGAGAGGCGGCGGTTCTATGTGCGAGGCGGCGGTTCTATGTGCGAGGCGGCGGTTCTATGTGCGAGGCGGCGGTTCTTTGTGAGAGACGGCGGTTCTATGTAAGAGGCGGCGGTTCTATGTGAGAGGCGGCGGTTCTATGTAAGAGGCGGCGGTTCTATGTGAGAGGCAGCGGTTCTATGTAAGAGGCGGCGGTTCTATGTGCGAGGGGGCGTGCAATCCCCAGAGGCACAGTCACATACACAGGGAACACACCATTGTTACTCACTCACAAAAGGATAAGGGGTCAGCCCCCAAAATGATAGACGTTGATCACCTACAAGTCACAGAAAACACTTTATTCAGCGCACTGGCGCCCTACGGAGAGAATTCCCGCCGTGCTGCAACCCAAGGGGGACAGTGAGATCACAAGAGGGTGAGATTTATTAGTGGAAGGTAAGGCGATAAATAGCTACTGGGGAGAAGTGGGGATAGTGAGGAGAAGTGAGGGTGGTGGGGAGAAGTGAGGGTGGCGGTGAGAAAGAGAGAGAGAAAGAGAGAGAGAAAGAGAGAGAGTGAAAGAGAGAGAATTTTGTACTATTTTTAAATGTGATTATTTATCTTCAAAACACACGTTTCTTATGTGTGCAAAAGCCAGAAAGCCGAGTTCTGTTATGCTAGAGTAAGCTATAGAAAAGACAAGGAACATTTAATATATATATATATATATATATATATATATATATATATATATATATATATTTAGTTGAACACACTATTAGCAATATGGACTAAATATGGGCCAGTCACTAAGATTTAGTATAGCACTGATGGGAGCGTAGGGTAGTGTGGCACATCTTAACCCACACGTGTCCTGTTCTGTACTCTCCCAAAGTCTAGTCTTGTCACTGTTGCAGACAGAAGAATAGTCTTCATGGACCACATGGCCTGACCCATCCCTGGCAGCTCTCCTGAGAGAAGTAATGGCACTGGGGGAGCAGAACCCTTACCTGTGCTGGACTTACGGGTGCGGAATTTCTTGTCCAGGTCGACCTTCATGGCTTCAATCTCATCCACGGAAGACGCCCTCCGAATGCTGTAAAAGCTCTCCCGTGAACGACTGCGTGTCAGGCTGCAGTTGGAGAAGGACATGTCCAGGTTGAGGTGGTCCTTGTCTGCGTGAGGGGAGGATAGCACTGTGGGGTCCCTGCCCCCATCCTCCTCTGGGTATGCTTTGGGCTCTGTGCTGCTGATCAGCGCCCACTGGTCCTCGGGCTGAGAGACAATGCAGTTGTCCATTGGAGTCATGGTCACTTCTTCCAGAACCATTGATTCGCTGCTGTGCTTGGACAAGTCCACTACAACCACATCAGGGTCCTCTTGTGGCAGGGACTGCTTGCTGCCCGTTAGAGCCAGTAACGTGGGCAATTTCAATCTGAACGACTTCCCACGACCTGTGGGGCAACAGCACTGGATAAGCAACCTGAAGATCCTATACAGATGTCCCCGCTGCTTTGCTATGGTGGGATACGGTGGGATACTGTATGGTGGGATACGGTGGGAAACAGTGGGATATGGTGGGATACTGTATGGTGGGATACTGTCTGGTGGGATATGTTGGGATACTGTATGGTGGGATATGGTGGGATACTGTATGGTGGGATACAGTGGGATACTATATGGTGGGATACTGTATGGTGGGATACTGTATGGTGGGATATGGTGGGATACTATATGGTGGGATACACTGGGATATGGTGGGATGCTGTATGGTGGGATATGGTGGGATATGGTGGGATACTATATTGTGGGATATGGTGGGATACTATAAGGTGGAATATGTTGGGATATGGTGGGATACTATATGGTGAGATACTATATTGTGGGATATGGTAGGATACTATATGGTGGGATACTATATTGTGGGATAAGGTTGGATAAGGTGGAATACTATATGGTAGGATACTATATGGTGGGATACTATATTGTGGGATAAGGTTGGATAAGGTGGAATACTATATGGTAGGATACTATATGGTGGGATACTATATTGTGGGATAAGGTTGGATACGGTGGGCTACTATATGTTAGGATACTATATGGTTGGATACTATATTGTGGGATATGGTGGGATACTGTATGGTGGGATACTGTATGGTGGGATATGGTGGGATACTGTATGGTGGGATACTATATGGTGAGATACTATATTGTGGGATATGGTAGGATACTATATGGTGGGATACTATATTGTGGGATAAGGTTGGATAAGGTGGAATACTATATGGTGGGATACTATATGGTGGGATATGGTGGAATATGGTGGGATACTATATGGTAGGATAATATATGGTGGGATATGGTTGGATACGGTGGGATACTATATGGTGGGATACTATATTGTGGGATAAGGTTGGATAAGGTGGAATACTATATGGTAGGATACTATATGGTGGGATACTATATTGTGGGATAAGGTTGGATACGGTGGGATACTATATGTTAGGATACTATATTGTGGGATATGGTGGGATACTGTATGGTGGGATACTATATGGTGAGATACTATATTGTGGGATATGGTGGGATACTATAAGGTGGGATATGTTGGGATACTATATGGTGGGATACTATATTGTGGGATAAGGTTGGATAAGGTGGAATACTATATGGTGGGATACTATATGGTGGGATATGGTGGGATATGGTGGGATACTATATGGTAGGATAATATATTGTGGGATATGGTAGGATAATATATGGTGGGATATGTTGGGATATGGTGGGATACGTTGGGATATGTTGGGATACTATATGGTAGGATACTATATGGTGGGATATGGTGGGATACTATATGATGGGATATGGTGGGATACTATATGGTGGGATACTATATGGTGGGATACTGTATGGTGGGATATGGTGGGATACTATATGATGGGATATGGTGGGATACTATATGGTGGGATACTATATGGTGGGATACTGTATGGTGGGATATGGTGGGATACTATATGGTGGGATATGGTGAGATACTATATGGTGGGATACTGCATGGTGGGATATTATATATAGGGATATGGTGGGATATACAGTAGTGAGATATGGTGGGATACGGTGGGATATAGTGAGATATGGTGGGCTACTGTATGGTGGGATATGGTGGGATACTGTATGGTGGGATATGGTGGGATACTGTATGGTGGGATACGGTGGAATATGGTGGGATATGGTGGGATACTGTATGGTGTGATACGGTGGGATATAGTGAGATATGTTGGGATACGGTGGGATATGATGGGATACTGTATGGTGGGATACGGTGGGATATAGTGAGATACGGTGGGATATAGTGAGATATGGTGGGATACAGTGGGATATGGTGGGATATAGTGAGATATGGTAGGATACGGTGGGATATAGTGAGATATGGTGGGATACGGTGAGATATAGTGAGATATGGTGGGATATAGTGAGATATGGTGGAATATGGTGAGATATGGTGGGATACGGTGGGATACGGTGGGATATGGTGGGATATGGTGAGATATGGTGGGATACGGTCGGATATAGTGAGATATGGTGGGATATGGTGAGATATGGTGGGATGTGGTGAGATATGGTGGGAAACGGTGGGATACGGTGGGATATAGTGAGACATGGTGGGATACGGTGGGATACGGTGGGATACGGTCGGATATAGTGAGATATGGTGGGATATGGTGAGATATGGTGGATATGGTGGGATACGGTGGGATATAGTGAGATATGGTGAGATATGGTGAGATATGGTAGGATACAGTGAGATATGGTGGGATACGGTGGGATATGGTGGGATATAGTGAGATATGGTGGGATACGGTGAGATACTGTATGGTGGGATACTGTATGGTGGGATACGGTGGGATATAGTGAAATATGGTGGGATACTATATGGTGGGATACTGTATGGTGGGATACGGTGGGATATAGTGAGATATGGTGGGATACGGTGGGATATGGTGGGATACTGTGTGGTGGGATACGGTGGGATATAGTGAGATATGGTGGAATACGGTGGGATATGGTGGGATACTGTGTGGTGGGATACGTTGGGATACGGTGGGATACTGTGGGATACTGTGTGGTGGGATATGGTGGGATACGGTGGGATATGGTGGGATACTTTGTGGTGGGATATGGTGGGATACGGTGGGATATGGTGGGATACTTTGTGGTGGGATATGGTGGGATATGGTGGGATACGGTGGGATATGGTTGAATACTATATGGTGGGACACGGTGGGATATGGTGGGATACGGTGGGGTACAGTGGGATACGGTGGGATACGGTGGTGCACTGTCTGCAAGGAATCTGCAGAGAAGTCCTTAGAAAAGGTCTCTTTGCTTTGTGTATTCTGACCAGTGGCGGATTTCCATTAGGCCCGGTCCTATGGCGGCAAAATGATGGGGTGCAAAAAGTCCGCCCCCCTATACATTTGCGGCTCTCTCTTGCCTATCGGGCCTGCTGGGAAGGCACATACATGTCGCTGCCGCACTCCTCCTGAATCACAGCACCAAATGACGCCGCGGACTTCACCAACGTGACGTCATACGGCGTCTCATTGCAACGCGGCGTGAAATGACCGCGCGTTACCATGGCAACGCGATGCCGTGTGACGTCCACGGCGTTATTTGACGCTGCGATTCAGGAGGAGTGCGGCAGCGAGGAAGCGGCAGCGACATGTAAGTACTTAGGGGCGGCGGATTCTGACATCACATAAAAGGGGAGGCGCTAAAGTAATGAGCTCCTCCCATATTTTAGGTTAACATAGGAACGACCTAGCACTAAAGCATCAATAACGCTTACATTACATTGCTTGTACACGTCTTGCACCCGTGAGTTTACCGCATTAAACACGTCACTGCCATTGGTTAACTTTGACAGCAGGGGGTTTGGCACATGTAATTAGTTGTGTTTCTGTACTGCCCAGTTAAGGTGAGACTATGACCTTGAGAGTGACACAGAGAGAGAGAGTGACACAGAGAGAGAGAGTGACACAGAGAGAGAGAGTGACACAGAGAGAGAGAGTGACACACAGAGAGAGAGAGTGACACAGAGAGAGAGAGAGTGACACAGAGAGAGAGAGTGACACAGAGAGAGAGAGTGACACAGAGAGAGAGAGAGTGACACAGAGAGAGAGAGAGAGTGACACAGAGAGAGAGAGAGTGACACAGAGAGAGAGAGTGACACACAGAGAGAGAGAGAGTGACACAGAGAGAGAGAGTGACACAGAGAGAGAGAGTGACACAGAGAGAGAGAGTGACACAGAGAGAGAGAGAGTGACACAGAGAGAGAGAGTGACACAGAGAGAGAGAGTGACACAGAGAGAGAGAGAGTGACACAGAGAGAGAGAGTGACACACAGAGAGAGAGAGAGAGAGAGAGAGAGAGTGACACAAAGAGAGAGAGAGTGACACAAAGAGAGAGAGAGTGACAGAGAGAGAGAGAGTGACACAGAGAGAGAGAGAGAGAGAGAGAGAGAGAGAGAGAGAGAGAGAGAGAGAGAGTGACACAAAGAGAGAGAGAGTGACACAGAGAGAGAGAGAGAGTAACACAGAGAGAGTGACACAGAGAGAGAGAGTGACAGAGAGAGAGAGTGACACAGAGAGAGAGAGAGTGACACAGAGAGAGAGAGTGACACAGAGAGAGAGAGTGACACAGAGAGAGAGAGAGTGACACAGAGAGAGAGAGAGTGACACAGAGAGAGAGAGAGTGACACAGAGAGAGAGAGTGACACACAGAGAGAGAGAGAGTGACACAGAGAGAGAGAGAGTGACACAGAGAGAGAGAGTGACACAGAGAGAGAGAGTGACACAGAGAGAGAGAGTGACACAGAGAGAGAGAGTGACACAGAGAGAGAGAGTGACACAGAGAGAGAGAGAGTGACACAGAGAGAGAGAGTGACACACAGAGAGAGAGAGAGAGAGAGAGAGAGAGTGACACAAAGAGAGAGAGAGTGACACAAAGAGAGAGAGAGTGACAGAGAGAGAGAGAGTGACACAGAGAGAGAGAGAGAGAGAGAGAGAGAGAGAGAGAGAGAGAGTGACACAAAGAGAGAGAGAGTGACACAGAGAGAGAGAGAGAGTAACACAGAGAGAGTGACACAGAGAGAGAGAGTGACAGAGAGAGAGAGTGACACAGAGAGAGAGAGAGTGACACAGAGAGAGAGAGTGACACAGAGAGAGAGAGTGACACACAGAGAGAGAGAGAGTGACACAGAGAGAGAGAGTGACACAGAGAGAGAGTGACACAGAGAGAGAGAGTGACACACAGAGAGAGAGTGACAGAGAGAGAGAGTGACACACAGAGAGAGAGTGACACAAAGAGAGAGAGAGAGAGTGACACAAAGAGAGAGAGAGAGAGAGAGTGACACAAAGAGAGAGAGAGTGACACAGAGAGAGAGAGAGAGAGAGAGAGACACAGAGAGAGAGAGAGAGAGAGAGAGTGACAGAGAGAGAGAGAGTGACACAGAGAGAGAGAGTGACACAGAGAGAGAGAGTAACACAGAGAGAGAGAGAGACACAGAGAGAGAGAGAGTGACACAGAGAGAGAGTCACACAGAGAGAGAGTGACAGAGAGAGAGAGAGTGACACAGAGAGAGAGAGTGACAGAGAGAGAGAGAGAGAGTGACAGAGAGAGAGAGAGAGTGACACAAAGAGAGAGAGAGAGTGACACAGAGAGAGAGAGTGACACAGAGAGAGAGTGACACAGAGAGAGAAAGTGACACACAGAGAGAGAGAGTGACACAGAGAGAGAGTGACACAAAGAGAGAGAGTGACACAGAGAGAGTGACACAGAGAGAGAAAGTGACACAGAGAGAGAGAGACAGAGAGAGAGTGACACAGAGAGAGAAAGTGACACACAGAGAGAGAGAGAGTGACACAGAGAGAGAGTGACACAAAGAGAGAGAGTGACACAGAGAGAGTGACACAGAGAGAGAAAGTGACACAAAGAGAGAGAGAGTGACACAGAGAGAGAGTGACACAAAGAGAGAGAGTGACACAGAGAGAGTGACACAGAGAGAGAGTGACACAGAGAGAGAGTGACACAGAGAGAGAGTGACACAGAGAGAGAGTGACGGCACGTCCAGGCTATTGTTCCCACTGCCGGGTGACAGCAGGGTCGTATGGCATCTGTGTCTCTCACAAGCATGCGATATAATGACACAGCGAGCAAGTCTGCTCCCTTCTCTGCCAGTGCGGGCTCCAAACTAGATGATGTGACAGCAATCCTGCAGTCCAAGAGTCGGACCAATACCTGGTCTGCCTGCCAAGGTTCGTCATCGGAACTGAGTGGCTCAGTGGAGAAGGAGCGGCTCAGTGAGTACAGACACTGACTGGCACTGAGTGTGAAGCAGGGGAACCTGGGAGAAGGAGCGGCTCAGTGAGTACAGACACTGACTGGCACTGAGTGTGAAGCAGGGGAGCCTGGGAGAAGGAGCGGCTCAGAGAGTAAAGACACTGACTGGCACTGAGTGTGAAGCAGGGGAACCTGGGAGAAGGAGCGGCTCAGTGAGTAAATACACTGACTGGCACTGAGTGTGAAGCAGGGGAACCTGGGAGAAGGAGCGGCTCAGTGAGTAAAGGCACTGACTGGCACTGAGTGTGAAGCAGGGGAGCCTGGGAGAAGGAGCGGCTCAGTGAGTAAAGACACTGACTGGCACTGAGTGTGAAGCAGGGGAACCTGGGAGAAGGAGCGGCTCAGTGAGTAAAGACACTGACTAGCACTGAGTGTGAAGCAAGGGAACATGGGAGAAGGAGCGGCTCAGTGAGTAAAGACACTGACTGGCACTGAGTGTGAAGCAGGGGAACCTGGGAGAAGGAGCGGCTCAGTGAGTAACGACACTGACTGGCACTGAGTGTGAAGCAGGGGAACCTGGGAGAAGGAGCGGCTCAGTGAGTAAAGACACTGACTCTGGCACTGAGTGTGAAGCAGGGGAATCTGGGAGAAGGAGCGGCTCAGTGAGTAAAGACACTGACTGGCACTGAGAGTGAAGCAGGGGAACCTGGGAGAGGGAGCGGCTCAGTGAGTAAAGACACTGACTGGCACTGAATGTGAAGCAGGGGAACCTGGGAGAAGGAGCGGCTCAGTGAGTAAAGACACTGACTGGCACTGAGAGTGAAGCAGGGGAACCTGGGAGAGGGAGCGGCTCAGTGAGTAAAGACACTGACTGGCACTGAATGTGAAGCAGGGGAACCTGGGAGAAGGAGCGGCTCAGTGAGTAAAGACACTGACTGGCACTGAGTGTGAAGCAGGGGAACCTGGGAGAAGGAGCGGCTCAGTGAGTAAAGACACTGACTGGCACTGAGTGTGAAGCAGGGGAACCTGGGAGAAGGAGCGGCTCAGTGAGTAAAGACACTGACTGGCACTGAGAGTGAAGCAGGGGAACCTGGGAGAGGGAGCGGCTCAGTGAGTAAAGACACTGACTGGCACTGAATGTGAAGCAGGGGAACCTGGGAGAAGGAGCGGCTCAGTGAGTAAAGACACTGACTGGCACTGAGTGTGAAGCAGGGGAACCTGGGAGAAGGAGCGGCTCAGTGAGTAAAGACACTGACTGGCACTGAGTGTGAAGCAGGGGAACCTGGGAGACGGAGTGGCTCAGTGAGTAAAGACACTGACTGGCACTGAGTGTGAAGCAGGGGAACCTGGGAGACAGAGTGGCTCAGTGAGTAAAGACACTGACTGGCACTGAGTGTGAAGCAGGGGAACCTGGGAGAAGGAGCGGCTCAGTGAGTAAAGACACTGACTGGCACTGAGTGTGAGGCAGGGGAACCTGGGAGAAGGAGCGGCTCAGTGAGTAAAGACACTGACTGGCACTGAGAGTGAAGCAGGGGAACCTGGGAGAGGGAGCGGCTCAGTGAGTAAAGACACTGACTGGCACTGAATGTGAAGCAGGGGAACCTGGGAGAAGGAGCGGCTCAGTGAGTAAAGACACTGACTGGCACTGAGTGTGAAGCAGGGGAACCTGGGAGAAGGAGCGGCTCAGTGAGTAAAGACACTGACTGGCACTGAGTGTGAAGCAGGGGAACCTGGGAGAAGCAGCGGCTCAGTGAGTAAAGACACTGACTGGCACTGAGTGTGAAGCAGGGGAACCTGGGAGAAGGAGCGGCTCAGTGAGTAAAGACACTGACTGGCACTGAGTGTGAAGCAGGGGAACCTGGGAGAAGCAGCGGCTCAGTGAGTAAAGACACTGACTGGCACTGAGTGTGAAGCAGGGGAGCCTGGGAGAAGGAGCGGCTCAGTGAGTAAAGACACTGACTGGCACTGAGTGTGAAGCAGGGGAACCTGGGAGAAGGAGCGGCTCAGTGAGTAAAGACACTGACTGGCACTGAGTGTGAAGCAGGGGAACCTGGGAGAAGGAGCGGCTCAGTGAGTACAGACACTGACTGGCACTGAGTGTGAAGCAGGGGAACCTGGGAGAAGGAGCGGCTCAGTGAGTAAAGACACTGACTGGCACTGAGTGTGAAGCAGGGGAACCTGGGAGAAGGAGCGGCTCAGTGAGTAAAGACCCTAACTGGCACTGAGTGTGAAGCAGGGGGACCTGGGAGAAGGAGCGGCTCAGTCAGTAAAGACACTGACTGGCACTGAGTGTGAAGCAGGGGAACCTGGGAGAAGGAGCGGCTCAGTGAGTACAGACACTGACTGGCACTGAGAGTGAAGCAGGGGAACCTGGGAGAGGGAGCGGCTCAGTGAGTAAAGACACTGACTGGCACTGAATGTGAAGCAGGGGAACCTGGGAGAAGGAGCGGCTCAGTGAGTAAAGACACTGACTGGCACTGAGTGTGAAGCAGGGGAACCTGGGAGAAGGAGCGGCTCAGTGAGTAAAGACACTGACTGGCACTGAGTGTGAAGCAGGGGAACCTGGAGAAGGAGCGGCTCAGTGAGTAAAGACACTGACTGGCACTGAGAGTGAAGCAGGGGAACCTGGGAGAGGGAGCGGCTCAGTGAGTAAAGACACTGACTGGCACTGAATGTGAAGCAGGGGAACCTGGGAGAAGGAGCGGCTCTGTGAGTAAAGACACTGACTGGCACTGAGTGTGAAGCAGGGGAACCTGGGAGAAGGAGCGGCTCAGTGAGTAAAGACACTGACTGGCACTGAGTGTGAAGCAGGGGAACCTGGGAGACGGAGTGGCTCAGTGAGTAAAGACACTGACTGGCACTGAGTGTGAAGCAGGGGAACCTGGGAGACGGAGTGGCTCAGTGAGTAAAGACACTGACTGGCACTGAGTGTGAAGCAGGGGAACCTGGGAGAAGGAGCGGCTCAGTGAGTAAAGACACTGACTGGCACTGAGTGTGAGGCAGGGGAACCTGGGAGAAGGAGCGGCTCAGTGAGTAAAGACACTGACTGGCACTGAGAGTGAAGCAGGGGAACCTGGGAGAGGGAGCGGCTCAGTGAGTAAAGACACTGACTGGCACTGAATGTGAAGCAGGGGAACCTGGGAGAAGGAGCGGCTCAGTGAGTAAAGACACTGACTGGCACTGAGTGTGAAGCAGGGGAACCTGGGAGAAGGAGCAGCTCAGTGAGTAAAGACACTGACTGGCACTGAGTGTGAAGCAGGGGAACCTGGGAGAAGCAGCGGCTCAGTGAGTAAAGACACTGACTGGCACTGAGTGTGAAGCAGGGGAACCTGGGAGAAGGAGCGGCTCAGTGAGTAAAGACACTGACTGGCACTGAGTGTGAAGCAGGGGAACCTGGGAGAAGTAGCGGCTCAGTGAGTAAAGACACTGACTGGCACTGAGTATGAAGCAGGGGAGCCTGGGAGAAGGAGCGGCTCAGTGAGTAAAGACACTGACTGGCACTGAGTGTGAAGCAGGGGAGCCTGGGAGAAGGAGCGGCTCAGTGAGTAAAGACACTGACTGGCACTGAGTGTGAAGCAGGGGAACCTGGGAGAAGGAGCGGCTCAGTGAGTAAAGACACTGACTGGCACTGAGTGTGAAGCAGGGGGACCTGGGAGAAGGAGCGGCTCAGTGAGTAAAGACACTGACTGGCACTGAGTGTGAAGCAGGGGAGCCTGGGAGAAGCAGCGGCTCAGTGAGTAAAGACACTGACTGGCACTGAGTGTGAAGCAGGGGAACCTGGGAGAAGGGGCGGCTCAGTGAGTACAGACACTGACTGGCACTGAGTGTGAAGCAGGGGAGCCTGGGAGAAGGAGCGGCTCAGTGAGTAAAGACACTGACTGGCACTGAGTGTGAAGCAGGGGAACCTGGGAGAAGCAGCGGCTCAGTGAGTACAGACACTGACAGGCACTGAGTGTGAAGCAGGGGAACCTGGGAGAAGGGGCGGCTCAGTGAGTACAGACACTGACTGGCACTGAGTGTGAAGCAGGGGAGCCTGGGAGAAGGAGCGGCTCAGTGAGTAAAGACCCTAACTGGCACTGAGTGTGAAGCAGGGGAACCTGGGAGAAGGAGCGGCTCAGTGAGTAAAGACCCTAACTGGCACTGAGTGTGAAGCAGGGGGACCTGGGAGAAGGAGCGGCTCAGTGAGTAAAGACACTGACTGGCACTGAGTGTGAAGCAGGGGAGCCTGGGAGAAGCAGCGGCTCAGTGAGTAAAGACACTGACTGGCACTGAGTGTGAAGCAGGGGAACCTGGGAGAAGGGGCGGCTCAGTGAGTACAGACACTGACTGGCACTGAGTGTGAAGCGGGGGAGCCTGGGAGAAGGAGCGGCTCAGTGAGTAAAGACACTGACTGGCACTGAGTGTGAAGCAGGGGAACCTGGGAGAAGCAGCGGCTCAGTGAGTAAAGACACTGACTGGCACTGAGTGTGAAGCAGGGGAGCCTGGGAGAAGGAGCGGCTCAGTGAGTAAAGACACTGACTGGCACTGAGTGTGAAGCAGGGGAGCCTGGGAGAAGGAGCGGCTCAGTGAGTAAAGACACTGACTGGCACTGAGTGTGAAGCAGGGGAACCTGGGAGAAGCAGCGGCTCAGTGAGTAAAGACACTGACTGGCACTGAGTGTGAAGCAGGGGAACCTGGGAGAAGGAGCGACTCAGTGAGTAAAGACACTGACTGGCACTGAGTGTGAAGCAGGGGAACCTGGGAGAAGGGGCGGCTCAGTGAGTACAGACACTGACTGGCACTGAGTGTGAAGCAGGGGAGCCTGGGAGAAGGAGCGGCTCAGTGAGTAAAGACACTGACTGGCACTGAGTGTGAAGCAGGGGAACCTGGGAGACAGAGTGGCTCAGTGAGTAAAGACACTGACTGGCACTGAGTGTGAAGCAGGGGAACCTGGGAGAAGGAGCGGCTCAGTGAGTAAAGACACTGACTGGCACTGAGTGTGAGGCAGGGGAACCTGGGAGAAGGAGCGGCTCAGTGAGTAAAGACACTGACTGGCACTGAGAGTGAAGCAGGGGAACCTGGGAGAGGGAGCGGCTCAGTGAGTAAAGACACTGACTGGCACTGAATGTGAAGCAGGGGAACCTGGGAGAAGGAGCGGCTCAGTGAGTAAAGACACTGACTGGCACTGAGTGTGAAGCAGGGGAACCTGGGAGAAGGAGCGGCTCAGTGAGTAAAGACACTGACTGGCACTGAGTGTGAAGCAGGGGAACCTGGGAGAAGCAGCGGCTCAGTGAGTAAAGACACTGACTGGCACTGAGTGTGAAGCAGGGGAACCTGGGAGAAGGAGCGGCTCAGTGAGTAAAGACACTGACTGGCACTGAGTGTGAAGCAGGGGAACCTGGGAGAAGCAGCGGCTCAGTGAGTAAAGACACTGACTGGCACTGAGTGTGAAGCAGGGGAGCCTGGGAGAAGGAGCGGCTCAGTGAGTAAAGACACTGACTGGCACTGAGTGTGAAGCAGGGGAACCTGGGAGAAGGAGCGGCTCAGTGAGTAAAGACACTGACTGGCACTGAGTGTGAAGCAGGGGAACCTGGGAGAAGGAGCGGCTCAGTGAGTACAGACACTGACTGGCACAGAGTGTGAAGCAGGGGAACCTGGGAGAAGGAGCGGCTCAGTGAGTAAAGACACTGACTGGCACTGAGTGTGAAGCAGGGGAACCTGGGAGAAGGAGCGGCTCAGTGAGTAAAGACCCTAACTGGCACTGAGTGTGAAGCAGGGGGACCTGGGAGAAGGAGCGGCTCAGTCAGTAAAGACACTGACTGGCACTGAGTGTGAAGCAGGGGAACCTGGGAGAAGGAGCGGCTCAGTGAGTACAGACACTGACTGGCACTGAGAGTGAAGCAGGGGAACCTGGGAGAGGGAGCGGCTCAGTGAGTAAAGACACTGACTGGCACTGAATGTGAAGCAGGGGAACCTGGGAGAAGGAGCGGCTCAGTGAGTAAAGACACTGACTGGCACTGAGTGTGAAGCAGGGGAACCTGGGAGAAGGAGCGGCTCAGTGAGTAAAGACACTGACTGGCACTGAGTGTGAAGCAGGGGAACCTGGGAGAAGGAGCGGCTCAGTGAGTAAAGACACTGACTGGCACTGAGAGTGAAGCAGGGGAACCTGGGAGAGGGAGCGGCTCAGTGAGTAAAGACACTGACTGGCACTGAATGTGAAGCAGGGGAACCTGGGAGAAGGAGCGGCTCTGTGAGTAAAGACACTGACTGGCACTGAGTGTGAAGCAGGGGAACCTGGGAGAAGGAGCGGCTCAGTGAGTAAAGACACTGACTGGCACTGAGTGTGAAGCAGGGGAACCTGGGAGACGGAGTGGCTCAGTGAGTAAAGACACTGACTGGCACTGAGTGTGAAGCAGGGGAACCTGGGAGACGGAGTGGCTCAGTGAGTAAAGACACTGACTGGCACTGAGTGTGAAGCAGGGGAACCTGGGAGAAGGAGCGGCTCAGTGAGTAAAGACACTGACTGGCACTGAGTGTGAGGCAGGGGAACCTGGGAGAAGGAGCGGCTCAGTGAGTAAAGACACTGACTGGCACTGAGAGTGAAGCAGGGGAACCTGGGAGAGGGAGCGGCTCAGTGAGTAAAGACACTGACTGGCACTGAATGTGAAGCAGGGGAACCTGGGAGAAGGAGCGGCTCAGTGAGTAAAGACACTGACTGGCACTGAGTGTGAAGCAGGGGAACCTGGGAGAAGCAGCGGCTCAGTGAGTAAAGACACTGACTGGCACTGAGTGTGAAGCAGGGGAACCTGGGAGAAGCAGCGGCTCAGTGAGTAAAGACACTGACTGGCACTGAGTGTGAAGCAGGGGAGCCTGGGAGAAGGAGCGGCTCAGTGAGTAAAGACACTGACTGGCACTGAGTGTGAAGCAGGGGAACCTGGGAGAAGGAGCGGCTCAGTGAGTAAAGACCCTAACTGGCACTGAGTGTGAAGCAGGGGAACCTGGGAGAAGGAGCGGCTCAGTGAGTAAAGACCCTAACTGGCACTGAGTGTGAAGCAGGGGGACCTGGGAGAAGGAGCGGCTCAGTCAGTAAAGACACTGACTGGCACTGAGTGTGAAGCAGGGGAACCTGGGAGAAGCAGCGGCTCAGTGAGTAAAGACACTGACTGGCACTGAGTGTGAAGCAGGGGAACCTGGGAGAAGGAGCGGCTCAGTGAGTAAAGACACTGACTGGCACTGAGTGTGAAGCAGGGGAACCTGGGAGAAGCAGCGGCTCAGTGAGTAAAGACACTGACTGGCACTGAGTGTGAAGCAGGGGAGCCTGGGAGAAGGAGCGGCTCAGTGAGTAAAGACACTGACTGGCACTGAGTGTGAAGCAGGGGAACCTGGGAGAAGGAGCGGCTCAGTGAGTAAAGACACTGACTGGCACTGAGTGTGAAGCAGGGGAACCTGGGAGAAGGAGCGGCTCAGTGAGTACAGACACTGACTGGCACAGAGTGTGAAGCAGGGGAACCTGGGAGAAGGAGCGGCTCAGTGAGTAAAGACACTGACTGGCACTGAGTGTGAAGCAGGGGAACCTGGGAGAAGGAGCGGCTCAGTGAGTAAAGACCCTAACTGGCACTGAGTGTGAAGCAGGGGGACCTGGGAGAAGGAGCGGCTCAGTCAGTAAAGACACTGACTGGCACTGAGTGTGAAGCAGGGGAACCTGGGAGAAGGAGCGGCTCAGTGAGTACAGACACTGACTGGCACTGAGAGTGAAGCAGGGGAACCTGGGAGAGGGAGCGGCTCAGTGAGTAAAGACACTGACTGGCACTGAATGTGAAGCAGGGGAACCTGGGAGAAGGAGCGGCTCAGTGAGTAAAGACACTGACTGGCACTGAGTGTGAAGCAGGGGAACCTGGGAGAAGGAGCGGCTCAGTGAGTAAAGACACTGACTGGCACTGAGTGTGAAGCAGGGGAACCTGGGAGAAGGAGCGGCTCAGTGAGTAAAGACACTGACTGGCACTGAGAGTGAAGCAGGGGAACCTGGGAGAGGGAGCGGCTCAGTGAGTAAAGACACTGACTGGCACTGAATGTGAAGCAGGGGAACCTGGGAGAAGGAGCGGCTCTGTGAGTAAAGACACTGACTGGCACTGAGTGTGAAGCAGGGGAACCTGGGAGAAGGAGCGGCTCAGTGAGTAAAGACACTGACTGGCACTGAGTGTGAAGCAGGGGAACCTGGGAGACGGAGTGGCTCAGTGAGTAAAGACACTGACTGGCACTGAGTGTGAAGCAGGGGAACCTGGGAGACGGAGTGGCTCAGTGAGTAAAGACACTGACTGGCACTGAGTGTGAAGCAGGGGAACCTGGGAGAAGGAGCGGCTCAGTGAGTAAAGACACTGACTGGCACTGAGTGTGAGGCAGGGGAACCTGGGAGAAGGAGCGGCTCAGTGAGTAAAGACACTGACTGGCACTGAGAGTGAAGCAGGGGAACCTGGGAGAGGGAGCGGCTCAGTGAGTAAAGACACTGACTGGCACTGAATGTGAAGCAGGGGAACCTGGGAGAAGGAGCGGCTCAGTGAGTAAAGACACTGACTGGCACTGAGTGTGAAGCAGGGGAACCTGGGAGAAGCAGCGGCTCAGTGAGTAAAGACACTGACTGGCACTGAGTGTGAAGCAGGGGAACCTGGGAGAAGCAGCGGCTCAGTGAGTAAAGACACTGACTGGCACTGAGTGTGAAGCAGGGGAGCCTGGGAGAAGGAGCGGCTCAGTGAGTAAAGACACTGACTGGCACTGAGTGTGAAGCAGGGGAACCTGGGAGAAGGAGCGGCTCAGTGAGTAAAGACCCTAACTGGCACTGAGTGTGAAGCAGGGGAACCTGGGAGAAGGAGCGGCTCAGTGAGTAAAGACCCTAACTGGCACTGAGTGTGAAGCAGGGGGACCTGGGAGAAGGAGCGGCTCAGTCAGTAAAGACACTGACTGGCACTGAGTGTGAAGCAGGGGAACCTGGGAGAAGGAGCGGCTCAGTGAGTACAGACACTGACTGGCACTGAGTGTGAAGCAGGGGAAACTGGGAGAAGGGGCGGCTCAGTGAGTACAGACACTGACAGGCACTGAGTGTGAAGCAGGGGAACCTGGGAGAAGGGGCGGCTCAGTGAGTACAGACACTGACTGGCACTGAGTGTGAAGCAGGGGAACCTGGGAGAAGGAGCGGCTCAGTGAGTAAAGACACTGACTGGCACTGAGTGTGAAGCAGGGGAACCTGGGAGAAGCAGCGGCTCAGTGAGTAAAGACACTGACTGGCATTGAGTGTGAGGCAGGGGAACCTGGGAGAAGGAGCGGCTCAGTGAGTAAAGACACTGACTGGCACTGAGAGTGAAGCAGGGGAACCTGGGAGAGGGAGCGGCTCAGTGAGTAAAGACACTGACTGGCACTGAATGTGAAGCAGGGGAACCTGGGAGAAGGAGCGGCTCAGTGAGTAAAGACACTGACTGGCACTGAGTGTGAAGCAGGGGAACCTGGGAGAAGGAGCGGCTCAGTGAGTAAAGACACTGACTGGCACTGAGTGTGAAGCAGGGGAACCTGGGAGAAGCAGCGGCTCAGTGAGTAAAGACACTGACTGGCACTGAGTGTGAAGCAGGGGAACCTGGGAGAAGGAGCGGCTCAGTGAGTAAAGACACTGACTGGCACTGAGTGTGAAGCAGGGGAACCTGGGAGAAGCAGCGGCTCAGTGAGTAAAGACACTGACTGGCACTGAGTGTGAAGCAGGGGAGCCTGGGAGAAGGAGCGGCTCAGTGAGTAAAGACACTGACTGGCACTGAGTGTGAAGCAGGGGAACCTGGGAGAAGGAGCGGCTCAGTGAGTAAAGACACTGACTGGCACTGAGTGTGAAGCAGGGGAACCTGGGAGAAGGAGCGGCTCAGTGAGTACAGACACTGACTGGCACTGAGTGTGAAGCAGGGGAACCTGGGAGAAGGAGCGGCTCAGTGAGTAAAGACACTGACTGGCACTGAGTGTGAAGCAGGGGAACCTGGGAGAAGGAGCGGCTCAGTGAGTAAAGACCCTAACTGGCACTGAGTGTGAAGCAGGGGGACCTGGGAGAAGGAGCGGCTCAGTCAGTAAAGACACTGACTGGCACTGAGTGTGAAGCAGGGGAACCTGGGAGAAGGAGCGGCTCAGTGAGTACAGACACTGACTGGCACTGAGAGTGAAGCAGGGGAACCTGGGAGAGGGAGCGGCTCAGTGAGTAAAGACACTGACTGGCACTGAATGTGAAGCAGGGGAACCTGGGAGAAGGAGCGGCTCAGTGAGTAAAGACACTGACTGGCACTGAGTGTGAAGCAGGGGGACCTGGGAGAAGGAGCGGCTCAGTGAGTAAAGACACTGACTGGCACTGAGTGTGAAGCAGGGGAACCTGGGAGAAGGAGCGGCTCAGTGAGTAAAGACACTGACTGGCACTAAGTGTGAAGCAGGGGAACCTGGGAGAAGGAGCGGCTCAGTGAGTAAAGACACTGACTGGCACTGAGAGTGAAGCAGGGGAACCTGGGAGAGGGAGCGGCTCAGTGAGTAAAGACACTGACTGGCACTGAATGTGAAGCAGGGGAACCTGGGAGAAGGAGCGGCTCTGTGAGTAAAGACACTGACTGGCACTGAGTGTGAAGCAGGGGAACCTGGGAGAAGGAGCGGCTCAGTGAGTAAAGACACTGACTGGCACTGAGAGTGAAGCAGGGGAACCTGGGAGAGGGAGCGGCTCAGTGAGTAAAGACACTGACTGGCACTGAATGTGAAGCAGGGGAACCTGGGAGAAGGAGCGGCTCAGTGAGTAAAGACACTGACTGGCACTGAGTGTGAAGCAGGGGAACCTGGGAGAAGGAGCAGCTCAGTGAGTAAAGACACTGACTGGCACTGAGTGTGAAGCAGGGGAACCTGGGAGAAGCAGCGGCTCAGTGAGTAAAGACACTGACTGGCACTGAGTGTGAAGCAGGGGAACCTGGGAGAAGGAGCGGCTCAGTGAGTAAAGACACTGACTGGCACTGAGTGTGAAGCAGGGGAACCTGGGAGAAGTAGCGGCTCAGTGAGTAAAGACACTGACTGGCACTGAGTGTGAAGCAGGGGAGCCTGGGAGAAGGAGCGGCTCAGTGAGTAAAGACACTGACTGGCACTGAGTGTGAAGCAGGGGAGCCTGGGAGAAGGAGCGGCTCAGTGAGTAAAGACACTGACTGGCACTGAGTGTGAAGCAGGGGAACCTGGGAGAAGGAGCGGCTCAGTGAGTAAAGACACTGACTGGCACTGAGTGTGAAGCAGGGGGACCTGGGAGAAGGAGCGGCTCAGTGAGTAAAGACACTGACTGGCACTGAGTGTGAAGCAGGGGAGCCTGGGAGAAGCAGCGGCTCAGTGAGTAAAGACACTGACTGGCACTGAGTGTGAAGCAGGGAAACCTGGGAGAAGGGGCGGCTCAGTGAGTACAGACACTGACTGGCACTGAGTGTGAAGCAGGGGAGCCTGGGAGAAGGAGCGGCTCAGTGAGTAAAGACACTGACTGGCACTGAGTGTGAAGCAGGGGAACCTGGGAGAAGCAGCGGCTCAGTGAGTAAAGACACTGACTGGCACTGAGTGTGAAGCAGGGGAGCCTGGGAGAAGGAGCGGCTCAGTGAGTAAAGACACTGACTGGCACTGAGTGTGAAGCAGGGGAACCTGGGAGAAGGAGCGGCTCAGTGAGTAAAGACCCTAACTGGCACTGAGTGTGAAGCAGGGGAACCTGGGAGAAGGAGCGGCTCAGTGAGTAAAGACCCTAACTGGCACTGAGTGTGAAGCAGGGGGACCTGGGAGAAGGAGCGGCTCAGTCAGTAAAGACACTGACTGGCACTGAGTGTGAAGCAGGGGAACCTGGGAGAAGGAGCGGCTCAGTGAGTACAGACACTGACTGGCACTGAGTGTGAAGCAGGGGAACCTGGGAGAAGGGGCGGCTCAGTGAGTACAGACACTGACAGGCACTGAGTGTGAAGCAGGGGAACCTGGGAGAAGGGGCGGCTCAGTGAGTACAGACACTGACTGGCACTGAGTGTGAAGCAGGGGAGCCTGGGAGAAGGAGCGGCTCAGTGAGTAAAGACCCTAACTGGCACTGAGTGTGAAGCAGGGGAACCTGGGAGAAGGAGCGGCTCAGTGAGTAAAGACCCTAACTGGCACTGAGTGTGAAGCAGGGGGACCTGGGAGAAGGAGCGGCTCAGTGAGTAAAGACACTGACTGGCACTGAGTGTGAAGCAGGGGAGCCTGGGAGAAGCAGCGGCTCAGTGAGTAAAGACACTGACTGGCACTGAGTGTGAAGCAGGGGAACCTGGGAGAAGGGGCGGCTCAGTGAGTACAGACACTGACTGGCACTGAGTGTGAAGCGGGGGAGCCTGGGAGAAGGAGCGGCTCAGTGAGTAAAGACACTGACTGGCACTGAGTGTGAAGCAGGGGAACCTGGGAGAAGCAGCGGCTCAGTGAGTAAAGACACTGACTGGCACTGAGTGTGAAGCAGGGGAGCCTGGGAGAAGGAGCGGCTCAGTGAGTAAAGACACTGACTGGCACTGAGTGTGAAGCAGGGGAGCCTGGGAGAAGGAGCGGCTCAGTGAGTAAAGACACTGACTGGCACTGAGTGTGAAGCAGGGGAACCTGGGAGAAGGAGCGGCTCAGTGAGTAAAGACACTGACTGGCACTGAGTGTGAGGCAGGGGAACCTGGGAGAAGGAGCGGCTCAGCGAGTAAAGATACTGACTGGCACTGAGAGTGAAGCAGGGGAACCTGGGAGAGGGAGCGGCTCAGTGAGTAAAGACACTGACTGGCACTGAATGTGAAGCAGGGGAACCTGGGAGAAGCAGCGGCTCAGTGAGTAAAGACACTGACTGGCACTGAGTGTGAAGCAGGGGAACCTGGGAGAAGGAGCGACTCAGTGAGTAAAGACACTGACTGGCACTGAGTGTGAAGCAGGGGAACCTGGGAGATGGGGCGGCTCAGTGAGTACAGACACTGACTGGCACTGAGTGTGAAGCAGGGGAGCCTGGGAGAAGGAGCGGCTCAGTGAGTAAAGACACTGACTGGCACTGAGTGTGAAGCAGGGGAACCTGGGAGAAGCAGCGGCTCAGTGAGTAAAGACACTGACTGGCACTGAGTGTGAAGCAGGGGAGCCTGGGAGAAGGAGCGGCTCAGTGAGTAAAGACACTGACTGGCACTGAGTGTGAAGCAGGGGAACCTGGGAGAAGGAGCGGCTCAGTGAGTAAAGACCCTAACTGGCACTGAGTGTGAAGCAGGGGAACCTGGGAGAAGGAGCGGCTCAGTGAGTAAAGACCCTAACTGGCACTGAGTGTGAAGCAGGGGGACCTGGGAGAAGGAGCGGCTCAGTCAGTAAAGACACTGACTGGCACTGAGTGTGAAGCAGGGGAACCTGGGAGAAGGAGCGGCTCAGTGAGTACAGACACTGACTGGCACTGAGTGTGAAGCAGGGGAACCTGGGAGAAGGGGCGGCTCAGTGAGTACAGACACTGACAGGCACTGAGTGTGAAGCAGGGGAACCTGGGAGAAGGGGCGGCTCAGTGAGTACAGACACTGACTGGCACTGAGTGTGAAGCAGGGGAGCCTGGGAGAAGGAGCGGCTCAGTGAGTAAAGACCCTAACTGGCACTGAGTGTGAAGCAGGGGAACCTGGGAGAAGGAGCGGCTCAGTGAGTAAAGACCCTAACTGGCACTGAGTGTGAAGCAGGGGGACCTGGGAGAAGGAGCGGCTCAGTGAGTAAAGACACTGACTGGCACTGAGTGTGAAGCAGGGGAGCCTGGGAGAAGCAGCGGCTCAGTGAGTAAAGACACTGACTGGCACTGAGTGTGAAGCAGGGGAACCTGGGAGAAGGGGCGGCTCAGTGAGTACAGACACTGACTGGCACTGAGTGTGAAGCGGGGGAGCCTGGGAGAAGGAGCGGCTCAGTGAGTAAAGACACTGACTGGCACTGAGTGTGAAGCAGGGGAACCTGGGAGAAGCAGCGGCTCAGTGAGTAAAGACACTGACTGGCACTGAGTGTGAAGCAGGGGAGCCTGGGAGAAGGAGCGGCTCAGTGAGTAAAGACTCTGACTGGCACTGAGTGTGAAGCAGGGGAGCCTGGGAGAAGGAGCGGCTCAGTGAGTAAAGACACTGACTGGCACTGAGTGTGAAGCAGGGGAACCTGGGAGAAGGAGCGGCTCAGTGAGTAAAGACACTGACTGGCACTGAGTGTGAGGCAGGGGAACCTGGGAGAAGGAGCGGCTCAGCGAGTAAAGACACTGACTGGCACTGAGAGTGAAGCAGGGGAACCTGGGAGAGGGAGCGGCTCAGTGAGTAAAGACACTGACTGGCACTGAATGTGAAGCAGGGGAACCTGGGAGAAGCAGCGGCTCAGTGAGTAAAGACACTGACTGGCACTGAGTGTGAAGCAGGGGAACCTGGGAGAAGGAGCGACTCAGTGAGTAAAGACACTGACTGGCACTGAGTGTGAAGCAGGGGAGCCTGGGAGAAGGGGCGGCTCAGTGAGTACAGACACTGACTGGCACTGAGTGTGAAGCAGGGGAGCCTGGGAGAAGGAGCGGCTCAGTGAGTAAAGACACTGACTGGCACTGAGTGTGAAGCAGGGGAACCTGGGAGAAGCAGCGGCTCAGTGAGTAAAGACACTGACTGGCACTGAGTGTGAAGCTGGGGAGCCTGGGAGAAGGAGCGGCTCAGTGAGTAAAGACACTGACTGGCACTGAGTGTGAAGCAGGGGAACCTGGGAGAAGGAGCGGCTCAGTGAGTAAAGACACTGACTGGCACTGAGTGTGAAGCAGGGGAACCTGGAAGAAGGAGCGGCTCAGTGAGTAAAGACACTGACTGGCACTGAGTGTGAAGCAGGGGAACCTGGGAGAAGGAGCGGCTCAGTGAGTAAAGACACTGACTGGCACTGAGTGTGAAGCAGGGGAGCCTGGAAGAAGGAGCGGCTCAGTGAGTAAAGACTCTGACTGGCACTGAGTGTGAAGCAGGGGAACCTGGGAGAAGGAGCGGCTCAGTGAGTAAAGACACTGACTGGCACTGAGTGTGAAGCAGGGGAACCTGGGAGAAGGAGAGGCTCAGTGAGTAAAGACACTGACTGGCACTGAGTGTGAAGCAGGGGAGCCTGGGAGAAGGAGCGGCTCAGTCAGTAAAGACACTGACTGGCACTGAGTGTGAAGCAGGGGAACCTGGGAGAAGGAGCGGCTCAGTGAGTAAAGACACTGACTGGCACTGAGTGTGAAGCAGGGGAACCTGGGAGAAGGAGCGGCTCAGTGAGTAAAGACCCTAACTGGCACTGAGTGTGAAGCAGGGGGACCTGGGAGAAGGAGCGGCTCAGTGAGTACAGACACTGACTGGCACTGAGTGTGAAGCAGGGGAACCTGGGAGAAGGGGCGGCTCAGTGAGTACAGACACTGACAGGCACTGAGTGTGAAGCAGGGGAACCTGGGAGAAGGGGCGGCTCAGTGAGTACAGACACTGACAGGCACTGAGTGTGAAGCAGGGGAACCTGGGAGAAGGAGCGGCTCAGTGAGTACAGACACTGACTGGCACTGAGTGTGAAGCATGGGAACCTGGGAGAAGGAGCGGCTCAGCGAGTAAAGACACTGACTGGCACTGAGTGTGAAGCAGGGGAACCTGGGAGAAGGGGCGGCTCAGTGAGTACAGACACTGACAGGCACTGAGTGTGAAGCAGGGGAACCTGGGAGAAGGGGCGGCTCAGTGAGTACAGACACTGACTGGCACTGAGTGTGAAGCAGGGGAGCCTGGGAGAAGGAGCGGCTCAGTGAGTAAAGACCCTAACTGGCACTGAGTGTGAAGCAGGGGAACCTGGGAGAAGGAGCGGCTCAGTGAGTAAAGACCCTAACTGGCACTGAGTGTGAAGCAGGGGGACCTGGGAGAAGGAGCGGCTCAGTCAGTAAAGACACTGACTGGCACTGAGTGTGAAGCAGGGGAACCTGGGAGAAGGGGTGACTCAGTGAGTACAGACACTGACTGGCACTGAGTGTGAAGCAGGGGAGCCTGGGAGAAGCAGCGGCTCAGTGAGTAAAGACACTGACTGGCACTGAGTGTGAAGCAGGGGAACCTGGGAGAAGGGGCGGCTCAGTGAGTACAGACACTGACTGGCACTGAGTGTGAAGCAGGGGAACCTGGGAGAGGGAGCGGCTCAGTGAGTAAAGACACTGACTGGCACTGAGTGTGAAGCAGGGGAACCTGGGAGAAGCAGCGGCTCAGTGAGTAAAGACACTGACTGGCACTGAGTGTGAAGCAGGGGAACCTGGGAGAGGGAGCGGCTCAGTGAGTAAAGACACTGACTGGCACTGAGTGTGAAGCAGGGGAACCTGGGAGAGGGAGCGGCTCAGTGAGTAAAGACACTGACTGGCACTGAGTGTGGAGCAGGGGAACCTGGGAGAAGGAGCGGCTCAGTGAGACACTGACTGGCACTGAGTGTGAAGCAGGGGAACCTGGGAGAAGGAGCGGCTCAGTGAGACACTGACTGGCACTGAGTGTGGAGCAGGGGAACCTGGGAGAAGGAGCGGCTCAGTGAGACACTGACTGGCACTGAGTGTGAAGCAGGGGAACCTGGGAGAAGGAGCGGCTCAGTGAGACACTGACTGGCACTGAGTGTGAAGCAGGGGAACCTGGGAGAAGGAGCGGCTCAGTGAGACACTGACTGGCACTGAGTGTGAAGCTGGGGAACCTGGGAGAAGGAGCGGCTCAGTGAGACACTGACTGGCACTGAGTGTGAAGCAGGGGAACCTGGGAGAAGGAGCGGCTCAGTGAGACACTGACTGGCACTGAGTGTGAAGCAGGGGAACCTGGTTCTATTTCCGGTGTCGGCTCCTTGTGACCTTGGGCAAGTCACTTTATCTCCCTGTGCCTCAGGCACCAAAAACTACGGGGCAGGGACCTGTGCCTGCAAAATGTCTCTATAACGCGCTATGTAAAACTAGCAGCGCCATACAATAACATGTTATTATTATTATTATTATTATCTCCTCACCCCCTGGCTTGCATTGTCTTACAAGGGAAGCTCGGATAGACTCAGCATCTCAAAGCCCCTGGCAGGACTGTACACAACGCAGCCCCGTCTATAACACACAGTGTAGTGACATCGTCTATGTGACGAGCCCGCAGCTGATTTAACCCCTTTGTTGATAGAAGGGCATGTCCCATATGGCAAAAAAAGGGTTAAGCAATAAAGCCTCCCAGACCAGTGATATTCTGTGTGTGGCACACTGGGAGTGGAGAGGAAATGATAGATTCCACACCAGCTATCACCAGGGGGAGTGGCGGAGGAGCAGGCTATATCATCAAAAATAGGCTAAAGCTTTAGGACAGGGGGGCTCAAACGAAGTCCTCAAGGGTATTAAGGATATCCCTGCTTCAGCACTGGTGGCTCAATCAGTGGCTCAGTCATTTGGAGTCAGACCCCTGGGCTGAACCAGAATATACTGAATACCTGATCTGCTGGTGGCCCTTGAGGACTAAGTGTTACCTGCGGGGAACCTGTGGGACTGCACTCTGTGGTTGGAGTGGGAGTGAGTGTGGGTGGAGGGGGAGGTGAGATACTGGTGGGGAACCAGTGAGACAGCACTCTGTGGTTGGAGTGGGATTGGGAGTGGGAGTGTGTGTGGGGAGGGGGAGGTGAGTTACCGGGGGGGAACCAGTGGGACTGCAATCTGTGGTTAGAGTGGGAGTGAGTGGGGGGGGGAGGTGAGTTACCTATGGGGAACCTGTGGGACTGCACTCTGTGGTTGGGGTGGGAGTGAGTGGGAGTGGGAGTGTGTGGGGTGGGGGGAGGTGAGTTACCTGGGGGGAACCAGTGGGACTGCACCGTGGGGATGGAGGTGAGTTACCAGGGGGGAACAAGTGGGACTGCACTCTGTGGTTGGAGTGGGAGTGAGTGGGGGGGGAGGTGAGTTACCTGGGGGAACCAGTGGGACTGCACTCTGTGGTTGGAGTGGGAGTGAGTGTGGGTGGGGGGGGAGGTGAGATACTGGTGGGGAACCAGTGAGACAGCACTCTGGTTGGAGTGGGAGTGTGTGTGTTGGGGGGGAGGTGAGTTACCTGGGGGGAACCAGTGGGACTGTACTCTGTGGTTGGAGTGGGAGTGTGTGTGGGGGGAGGGGGAGGTGAGTTACCGGGCTGGAACCAGTGGGACTGCACTCTGTGGTTGGAGTGGGAGTGTGTGGGGGGGAGGTGAGTTACCTGGGGGGAACCAGTGGGACTGCACTCTGTGGTTGGAGTGGGAGTGAGTGGGGGGGGAGGTGAGTTACTGGGGGGGAACCAGTGGGACTGCACTCTGTGGTTGGAGTGGGAGTGAGTGGGGGGGAGGTGAGTTACCTGGGGGGAACCAGTGGGACTGCACTCTGTGGTTGGAGTGGGAGTGTGTGGGGGGAGGGTGAGTTACCTGCGGGGAACCAGTGGGACTGCACTCTGTGGTTGGGGTGGGAGTGTGTGTGGGGGGAGGTGAGTTACCTGGGGGGAACCAGTGGGACTGCACTCTGTGGTTGGAGTGGGAGTGAGTGGGGGGGGGAGGTGAGTTACCGGGGGGGAACCAGTGGGACTGCACTCTGTGGTTGGAGTGGGAGTGTGTGTGGGGGGGAGGTGAGTTACCGGGGGGGAACCAGTGGGACTGCACTGTGTGGTTGGAGTGGGAGTGAGTGGGGGGGGGTGAGTTACATGCGGGGAACCAGTGGGACTGCACTCTGTGGCTGGAGTGGGTGTGAGAGGGGGGAGGTGAGTTACCGGGGGGGAACCAGTGGGACTGCACTCTGTGGTTGGGGTGGGAGTGTGTGTGGGGGGAGGTGAGTTACCTGGGGGGAACCAGTGGGACTGCACTCTGTGGTTGGAGTGGGAGTGAGTGGGGGGGGGAGGTGAGTTACCGGGGGGGAACCAGTGGGACTGCACTCTGTAGTTGGAGTGGGAGTGTGTGTGGGGGGGAGGTGAGTTACCGGGGGGGAACCAGTGGGACTGCACTGTGTGGTTGGAGTGGGAGTGAGTGGGGGGGGGTGAGTTACATGCGGGGAACCAGTGGGACTGCACTCTGTGGCTGGAGTGGGTGTGAGAGGGGGGGAGGTGAGTTACCGGGGGGGAACCAGTGGGACTGCACTCTGTGGTTGGAGTGGGATTGAGTGTGAGGGGGGGAGGTGAGTTACCTGGGGGGAACCAGTGGGACTGCACTCTGTGGTTGGAGTGGGAGTGAGTGGGGGGGGAGGTGAGTTACCGGGGGGGAACCAGTGGGACTGCACTCTGTGGTTGGAGTGGGATTGAGTGTGAGGGGGGGAGGTGAGTTACCTGGGGGGAACCAGTGGGACTGCACTCTGTGGTTGGAGTGGGAGTGAGTGGGGGGGAGGTGAGTTACTGGGGGGGAACCAGTGGGACAGCACTCTGTGGTTGGAGTGGGAGTGAGTGGGGGGGAGGTGAGTTACCTGGGGGAACCAGTGGGACTGCACTCTGTGGTTGGAGTGGGAGTGTGTGGGGGGAGGGTGAGTTACCTGCGGGGAACCAGTGGGGACTGCACTCTGTGGTTGGAGTGGGAGTGAGTGGGGGGGGAGGTGAGTTACCGGGGGGGAACCAGTGGGACTGCACTCTGTGGTTGGAGTGGGAGTGTGTGTGGGGGGGGATGTGAGTTACCGGGGGGGAACCAGTGGGACTGCACTCTGTGGTTGGAGTGGGAGTGAGTGGGGGGAGGGGTGAGTTACATGCGGGGAACCCGTGGGACTGCACTCTGTGGCTGGAGTGGGTGTGAGTGGGGGGGGAAGGTGAGTTACCTGGGGGGAACCAGTGGGAATGCACTCTGTGGTTGGAGTGGGAGTGTGTGTGGGGTGGAGGTGAGTTACCGGGGGGGGAACCAGTGGGACTGCACTCTGTGGTTGGAGTGGGAGTGAGTGGGGGGGGGGGGTGAGTTACCGGGGGGGAACCAGTGGGACTGCACTCTGTGGCTGGAGTGAGAGGGGGGGGGTGAGTTACTAGGGGGGAACCAGTGGGACTGCACTCTGTGGTTGGAGTGGGAGTGAGTGGGGGGGAGGTGAGTTACCTGGGGGGAACCAGTGGGACTGCACTCTGTGGTTGGGGTGGGAGTGAGTGGGGGGGGTGAGTTACCGGGGGGGAACCAGTGGGACTGCACCCTGTGGTTGGAGTGGGAGTGTGTGGGGGGGGGGAGGTGAGTTACCGGGGGGGAACCAGTGGGACTGCACTCTGTGGTTGGGGTGGGAGTGAGTGGGGGGGTGAGTTACCGGGGGGGAACCAGTGGGACTGCACCCTGTGGTTGGTGTGGGAGTGAGTGGGGGGGGGGAGGTGAGTTACCGGGGGGGAACCAGTGGGACTGCACCCTGTGGTTGGAGTGGGAGTGAGTGGGGGGGGGGAGGTGAGTTACCGGGGGGGAACCAGTGGGACTGCACCCTGTGGTTGGGGTGGGAGTGAGTGGGGGGGGGGGGGGAGTTACCAGGGGGGAACCAGTGGGACTGCACCCTGTGGTTGGTGTGGGAGTGAGTGGGGGGGGGGAGGTGAGTTACCGGGGGGGAACCAGTGGGACTGCACCCTGTGGTTGGAGTGGGAGTGAGTGGGGGGGGGGAGGTGAGTTACCGGGGGGGAACCAGTGGGACTGCACCCTGTGGTTGGGGTGGGAGTGAGTGGGGGGGGGGGGGAGTTACCAGGGGGGAACCAGTGGGACTGCACCCTGTGGTTGGGGTGGGAGTGTGTGGGGGGGGGGAGGTGAGTTACCTGGGGGGAACCAGTGGGACTGCACCCTGTGGTTGGAGTCCTTGTTGGGAGACCCCGTCTGGTCCTTCTCCGTCACCACCTCGAAGTTCAGGATGAACATGATGACGGCTCCACCCTCGTTCTTCACCGGAACCACGTCCACGTGACACGTGAAGCAGCTCCCTGCGGGGAGAAGAAGCGGAGTGAGGGAGCAGCACCACAGGGCATGTACCCTACTACAGTATCCAGAGGGTGTGTAACTTATACAGTGCCATATCACGGTGCTCAGACACAGAGGGTGGCCATGGGGGTGATACTCTGCGAGGAGGGAGAGGAGAGAGGAGAGAGAAGGGAGAGGAGAGAGAAGGGAGAGGAGAGAGAAGGGAGAGGAGAGAGAAGGGAGAGGAGAGAGAAGGGAGAGAAGGGAGAGGAGAGAGAGAGGAGGGAGAAGGGAGAGGAGGGAGAAGGGAGAGGAGGGAGAAGGGAGAGGAGGAAGAAGGGAGAGGAGAGAGGAGGGAGAGGAAAGAGAAGGGAGAGGAGGGAGAAGGGAGGGGAGAGAGGAGGGAGCGGAGAGAGAAGGGAGAGGAGGGAGAGAGGAGGGAGAGGCGAGAGAAAGAAGAGGAGAGAGATGGGAGAGGAGAGAGAAGGGAGAGGAGTGAGAGGAGGGAGAGGAGGGTGAGAGGAGGGAGAGGAGAGAGAATGAGAGGAAGGAGGGAGATAGGAGGGGGAGGAGGGAGAGAGGAGGGAGAGAGGAGGGAAAGGAGGGAGAGGAGGGAGAGGAGGGAGAGGTACAAATTGATACAAAAAGTACACATTTGCCGTTTTGTTTAGAGATCTCTTTATAGATAATTGCTAACGAATGTGACAATCTCGCGCTATTTACTGCATGAAAGTGCGCGGAGTTCCGGAGATTCCGCACGTAACGCGGCCCCATAGTACATTAGCGCGCTGGGCAGGATTAACTCTTTAGCAAGCAGGACATCTAGTGGTCACACGGAGGTATTACATCTCCTTTGTATTAATCACAAGCAGCCACTGAACTGAGAGTTTTCCTATTCCTGGGGGGACAGGATCGCAGGAGCCACGGGGGGCCGAGCTTCAGCACGGGGGACCGAGCTTCAGCACGGGGGACCGAGCTTCAGCACGGGGGACCGAGCTTCAGCACGGGGGACCGAGCTTCAGCACGGGGGGCCGAGCTTCAGCACGGGGGACCGAGCTTCAGCACGGGGGACCGAGCTTCAGCACGGGGGACCGAGCTTCAGCACGGGGGACCGAGCTTCAGCACGGGGGACCGAGCTTCAGCACGGGGGGACCGAGCTTCAGCACGGGGGACCGAGCTTCAGCACGGGGGACCGAGCTTCAGCACGGGGGACCGAGCTTCAGAACGGGGGACCGAGCTTCAGCACGGGGGACCGCGCTTCAGCACAGGGGCCCGGGACAGGCCCGGCTGTGCAGCACTCACGTGGTGTATATTTCCCGGTTATATATACTCAGTCTGCCTGTACAGGGGGCTCCGCTTCTCGGCGTTCCGCTCATTCGGCGTTTCCCAACGTACACCCACATTCATTGGGTTCGGCGCTTGTTCCGTTTTTCCGGAGATTTTCAGCATGACGCGGTCAGTAGCTGAGTATCCGGCTGTCGCTAAGCAGCCGTTTTAGCGCGTGCGCAACTCCTCGTCAGATGCCATTTATCAGCGAAAGTCCGTTTACAGCTCTGCGTCTGTGTTTTCAAAAGTACAATACAGGACAGGACAGTAGGGCCGCGCCTTACAGCGATTTCCGCCTTACAGCGACTTCCGCCTTACAGCGACTTCCGCCTTACAGCGACTTCCGCCTTACGGCGATTTCCGCCTTACGGCGACTTCCGCCTTACAGCGACTTCCGCCTTACGGCGACTTCCGCCTTACGGCGATTTCCGCCTTACGGCGATTTCCGCCTTACGGTGATTTCCGCCTTACGGCGATTTCCGCTTTGCGGCGACTTCCGCTTTACGGTGATTTCTGCCTTACAGCGAATTCCGCTTTGCGGTGATTTCCGCTTTGCGGCGGCGGCCTGGAACCCGCCGTATGACCGGCCCGGCTGTACCTTTATTCTATTATTCTCTGCGTGCGGTGCAGTAAATGTGAGAGATTGCTCCTCGGTATTTTTCGGTTTGCACAGATTACCAATGCTCACCCATTTATTTGTACATAGGGTTTTATTATACACTGTGTATTAAATGTAAGTACAGTAGTAAATTCGCCTTTATATTACACTATGCAAGTTGGATGACACATTGCATGTATCTCGGTCGCGCCCCCTGTATATCCGTTCTGTCGGAATAGAAATCCAGGACTAGTGCTGTAGTTTTTTTTTTATCTTTCTGAGGGACCATAATGGGTTAAAACAGTAATGTGCTGCTGGTTAGAAAGCGTTCCTCACCCCCACCCCACCCACTCCTCTCCCCTACCCCACCTGCTCCTCTCCCCTACCCCACCCGCTCCTCACCCGCTCCTCCTCTCCCCTACCCCACCTGCTCCTCACCCCCACCCCACCCGCTCCTCACCCCCACCCCACCCGCTCCTCACCCCCACCCCACCCGCTCCTCCTCTCCCCTACCCCACCTGCTCCTCACCACCACCCCACCCGCTCCTCTCCCCTACCCCACCCGCTCCTCAACCCTACCCCACCCGCTCCTCACCCCCACTACACCCGCTCCTCCTCTCCCCTACCCCACCTGCTCCTCACCCCTACCCCACCCGCTCCTCACGCCCACTCCACCCGCTCCTCTTCTCCCCTACCCCACCCGCTCCTCACCCCTACCCCACCTGCTCCTCACCCCTACCCCACCCGCTCCTCACCCCTAACCCACCCGCTCCTTACTCCTACCCCACCCGCTCCTCACCCATACCCCACCCGCTCCTCACCCCTACCCCACCCGCTCCTCACCCCTACCCAACCCGCTCCTCACCCCCACCCCACCCGCTCCTCACCCCTACCCCACCCACTCCTCACCCCTACCCCACCCGCTCCTCACCCCTACCCCACCCGCTCCTCTCCCCTACCCCACCCGCTCCTCTCCCCTACCCCACCTCACCCCTAACCCACCCGCTCCTCACCCCTAACCCACCCGCTCCTCACCCCTACTCCACCCGCTCCTCACCCCTACCCCACCCGCTCCTCTCCCCTACCCCACCCGCTCCTCTCCCCTACCCCACCCGCTCCTCTCCCCTACCCCACCCACTCCTCACCCATACCCCACCCGCTCCTCACCCCTACCCCACCCGCTCCTCACCCCTACCCCACCCGCTCCTCACCCCTACCCCACCCGCTCCTCACCCCTAACCCACCCGCTCCTTACTCCTACCCCACCCGCTCCTCACCCATACCCCACCCGCTCCTCACCCCTACCCCACCCGCTCCTCACCCCTACCCCACCCGCTCCTCACCCCTACCCAACCCGCTCCTCACCCCCACCCCACCCGCTCCTCACCCCTACCCCACCCACTCCTCACCCCTACCCCACCCGCTCCTCACCCCTACCCCACCCGCTCCTCTCCCCTACCCCACCCGCTCCTCTCCCCTACCCCACCTCACCCCTAACCCACCCGCTCCTCACCCCTAACCCACCCGCTCCTCACCCCTACCCCACCCGCTCCTCTCCCCTACCCCACCCGCTCCTCTCCCCTACCCCACCCGCTCCTCTCCCCTACCCCACCCACTCCTCACCCATACCCCACCCGCTCCTCACCCCTACCCCACCCGCTCCTCACCCCTACCCCACCCGCTCCTTACCCCTACCACATGCAGCACTTATCTGATATCTGACTCCAAAAGACTGTTCATGGTCCCAAGGCTCAACAAAGTATCTGGCCGCTCCTCCTTCTCTTACCGTGCACCCCAAAACAGGAACAGTCTACCGGAGACTCTCACATCCACCACCAGTCTAAGTGCTTCCATAACTAAGGCTGTCACACATTTTAATCTGGTCTGTAACTGTTACATGCGCCTATAATATATATTATCTGTAACTGTTACATACGCCCATAATATATATTATCTGTAACTGTTACATACGCCTATAATATATATTATCTGTAACTGCTACATACGCCTATAATATATATTATCTGTAACTGTTTCATACGCTCATAATATATATTATCTGTAACTGTTACATGCGCCTATAATATATATTACCTGTAACTGTTACATGCGCCTATAATATATATTATCTGTAACTCTTACATACGCCTATAATATATATTATCTGTAACTGCTACATACGCCTATAATATATATTATCTGTAACTGTTACATACGCCTATAATATATATTACCTGTAACTGTGCATGCAATGTCTTGTATATAATGTATAACTTGCTCACTTAATGTAACTGTATTTGTAACCATGTATTATTTGTCATATTAACTCTGTGCCCAGAACATACGTAACTACGAGCGGTAACTCTCACTGTATTACTGCCTGTTAACACATTGTATAAATAAATTAATTGTCTAATAAATAAGTGTCCTGGACACTTTTCAATTGTCCCCATGGAAATTGGAGCAATGTTTCCTTTGTGGGAATTGAACATATTTCTATCCCTTTGTGTGGGCGACATAGGGTTAATGTTGCTTATTATGAGGCTTATTGGGTATATCCTTGGTACCCGACCCCAATACCCAATACCCAACCCCCAATACCCGACCCCAATATGGCTCAATACTGAATGGGACCGCAGACATATTTATAATAGTTTAAACTTTTTTTTATTACTTGTAGTGATTAGACGTTATATTTATATAACAACTGCATACATGGCAAATAATATAGCTTATCGAAATGGGATAATTTGGGACTAAACTGATTCCTTGGATCCAATGTATCGAATCCTTAAGTATATTTTATATTTTACTTCCCTGTTCTTTTGACATTAAGTGGAGATATTTGTGCAGGTTTGTATTGTGCGGACGTCTTATGCTTTGCCCCGCGATAACCCGGTACAAATGTGTGTCGCATTCATGGATTTTACTCCTTGATAAAGCACGAAACGCGTTGGGGTTTGTGTGCGTGTCCTTTTTTAACCAAACGATTTGTTTTGATGGCTTTTCTAGCCCGGCGCACGTTGGGTGATCACAGCTGCTTCTTCCCTTTCTCTTGGTATCGGGTGTTAGGAAGTGGAAACATATTTTTGGAGATAAGATTGTAACTTGGCAGGTTCCGCAGACTCGGGGATGTTTTGAATCTGTAGATGAGTTTGATTTATTTCTGTTCTCAGACCTCCCGGCTGGTATAGAGATCAGAGAGAGTTCTGTAACGTTACTCAGAAGTCATTCTGCTCCCCCGCTAAAATGTATGTGTGTGTGTGTGTGTGTGTATATGTATATGTATGTGTATATGTATATGTGTGTTTCTATGTATGTGTATATGTATGTGTATGTGTATATCTCTATCTTATTTTCTATTTCAGGGACTCCTCCCTCAATCTGATTTACATCTCTTTGTAGGTTTCATTGAACGCGTTTATTGTAGAATTAAAATCCTTAGAGGTTTTAAGGCCAGTGAAAAATGTCTTAATATAATCTCAAGTTAACGTTTGAGGTGCCGGGACAGGGGGGTTTCCACCGGAGGCCCCGCGAGACGCCCCGAGACCCCCGCGAGACGCCCCGAGGCCCCCGCGAGACGCCCCGTGAGACGCCCCATCAACCCAGCTCAACTTCAGTGCTGGAACCAAAGTGAACATACAGAGGTAACACGTGTAATTTTAATGTAAATCTTTCATGTCGGGTGTTTCATATATCAATAAAATAATCTCGGTAAGCGACGGGTGTCCCGGCTTCCTCAGTGTCCTGCGCCTCTCTGCGGCCGCGTGGTCACCTCCTGTGATGTCATGTACAGTATGACGCTGCCGGTGACCGCAGGAGGGGGGTTGAAAAGGGCGGGATTTTGACATAAAGTGGGGTTTTCCCCGACATCCCCCAGACCACCGGGAGAGACTTAAGAGCGAGATTGTAAAGCATTAGTAACAATCTCGGGGTTTGCAACTTTGTATCGCACAAGAGACAACGACACGAGGTCACAGTCGTAGTAACACAAGACAGATCCGCCCCCGGGCCGTGGAATCCGTGGATCAGACACTACAGATCCGCCCCTGGGCCGTGGGACCCGCGGATCGGACACTACAGATCCGCCCCCGGGCCGTGGAACCCGCGGATCGGACTCTACGGATCCGCCCCCGGGACGTGGAATCCGTGGATCGGACACTACAGATCCGCCCCTGGGCCGTGGGACCCGCGGATCGGACTCTACAGATCCGCCCCCGGGCCGTGGAACCCGCGGATCGGACTCTACGGATCCGCCCCCGGGACGTGGAACCCGCGGATCGGACACTACAGATCCGCCCCCGGGCCGTGGAACCCGCGGATCGGACACTACAGATCCGCCCCCGGGCCGTGGGATCCACGGATCGGACTCTACAGATCCGCCCCGGGCCGTGGAACCCGCGGATCGGACACTACAGATCCGCCCCCCGGGCCGTGGGACCCGCGGATCGGACTCTACAGATCCGCCCCCGGGCCGTGGGACCCGCGGATCGGACTCTACAGATCCGCCCCCAGGCCGTGGAACCCGCGGATCGGACTCTACAGATCCGCCCCCGGGCCGTGGAACCCACGGATCGGACACTACAGACCCGCCCCCGGGCCGTGGAACCCGCGGATCGGACACTACAGATCCGCCCCTGGGCCGTGGGATCCGTGGATCGGACACTACAGATCCGCCCCCGGGCCGTGGAACCCGCGGATCGGACACTACAGATCTGCCCCCGGGCCGTGGGACCCGCGGATCGGGCTCTACAGATCCGCCCCCTGGCCGTGGAAGCCGCGGATCGGACGCTACAGATCCGTCCCCGGGCCGTGGAGCCCGCGGATCGGGCTCTACAGATCCGCCCCCGGGCCGTGGAACCCAGGGATCGGACTCTACAGATCCGCCCCCGGGCCGTGGGATCCGTGGATCGGACTCTACAGATCCGCCCCCGGGCCGTGGGACCCGCGGATCGGACTCTACAGATCCGCCCCCGGGCCGTGGGACCCACGGATCGGACTCTACAGATCCGCCCCCGGGCCGTGGAACCCGCAGATCGGACACTACAGATCCGCCCCCGGGCCGTGGCACCCGCGGATCGGACGCTACAGATCCGCCCCCGGGCCGTGGAACCCGCGGATCAGACGCTACAGATCCGCCCCCGGGCCGTGGAACCCGCGGATCGGACGCTACAGATCCGCCCCCGGGCCGTGGAACCCGCGGATCGGACTCTACAGATCCGCCCCCGGGCCGTGGAACCCGCGGATCGGACTCTACAGATCCGCCCCCAGGCCGTGGAACCCGCGGATCGGACGCTACAGATCCGCCCCCGGGCCATGGAACCCGCGGATCGGACACTACAGATCCGCCCCCGGGCCATGGAACCCGCGGATCGGACGCTACAGATCCGCCCCCGGGCCGTGGAACCCGCGGATCGGACTCTACAGATCCGCCCCCGGGCCGTGGAACCCGCGGATCGGACACTACAGATCCGCCCCCGGGCCGTGGGATCCACGGATCGGAATCTACAGATCCGGCCCCGGGCCGTGGGACCCGCGGATCGGACTCTACAGATCCGCCCCCGGGCCGTGGGATCCACGGATCGGACTCTACAGATCCGCCCCCGGGCCGTGGAACCCGCGGATCGGACACTACAGATCCGCCCCCGGGCCGTGGGACCCGCGGATCGGACACTACAGATCCGCCCCCGGGCCGTGGAACCCGTGGATCGGACACTACAGATCCGCCCCCGGGCCGTGGGATCCGCGTATCGGACACTACAGATCCGCCCCCGGGCCGTGGAACCCGCGGATCGGACACTACAGATCCGCCCCCGGGCCGTGGAACCCGCGGATCGGACACTACAGATCCGCCCCCGGGCCGTGGGATCCACGGATCGGACTCTACAGATCCGCCCCCGGGCCGTGGGACCCGCGGATCGGACTCTACAGATACGCCCCCGGGCCGTGGGATCCGCGGATCGGACACTACAGATCCGCCCCCGGGCCGTGGCACCCGCGGATCGGACACTACAGATCCGCCTCCGGGCCGTGGCACCCGCGGATCGGACACTACAGATCCGCCCCCGGGCTGTGGAACCCGCGGATCGGACACTACAGATCCGCCCCCGGGCCGTGGAACCCGCGGATCGGACACTACAGATCCGCCCCCGGGCCGTGGAACCCGCGGATCAGACACTACAGATCCGCCCCCGGGCCGTGGAACCAGCGGATCGGACACTACAGATCCACCCCCGGGCCGTGGAACCCGCGGATCGGACGCTACAGATCCGCCCCCGGGCCGTGGAACCCGCGGATCGGACGCTACAGATCCGCCCCCGGGCCGTGGAACCCGCGGATCGGACACTACAGATCCGCCCCCGGGCCATGGAACCCGCGGATCGGACACTACAGATCCGCCCCCGGGCCGTGGAACCCGCGGATCGGACTCTACAGATCCGCCCCCGGGCCGTGGGATCCGCGGATCGGACACTACAGATCCGCCCCCGGGCCGTGGAACCCGCGGATTGGACTCTACAGATCCGCCCCCGGGCCGTGGAACCCGCAGATCGGACACTACAGATCCGCCCCCGGGCCGTGGGACCCGCGGATCGGACACTACAGATCCGCCCCCGGGCCGTGGGACCCGCGGATCGGACTCTACAGATCCGCCCCCGGGCCGTGGAATCCGCGGATCGGACGCTACAGATCCGTCCCCGGGCCGTGGGATCCACGGATCGGACACTACAGATCCGCCCCCGGGCCGTGGGACCCGCGGATCGGACTCTACAGATCCGCCCCCGGGCCGTGGAACCCGCGGATCGGACGCTACAGATCCGCCCCCGGGCCGTGGAACCCGCGGATCGGACTCTACAGATCCGCCCCGGGGCCGTGGAACCCGCGGATCGGACTCTACAGATCCGCCCCCGGGCCGTGGAACCCGCGGATCGGACTCTACAGATCCGCCCCCGGGCCGTGGAACCCGCGAATCGGACTCTACAGATCCGCCCCCGGGCCGTGGAACCCGCGGATCGGACTCTACAGATCCGCCCCCGGGCCGTGGAACCCGCGGATCGGACACTACAGATCAGCCCCCGGGCCGTGGAACCCGCGGATCGGACTCTACAGATCCGTCCCCGGGCCGTGGAGCCCGCGGATCGGGCTCTACAGATCCGCCCCCGGGCCGTGGAACCCAGGGATCGGACTCTACAGATCCACCCCCGGGCCGTGGGATCCGTGGATCGGACTCTACAGATCCGCCCCCGGGCCGTGGGACCCGCGGATCGGACTCTACAGATCCGCCCCCGGGCCGTGGGACCCACGGATCGGACTCTACAGATCCGCCCCCGGCCGTGGAACCCGCAGATCGGACACTACAGATCCGCCCCCGGGCCGTGGCACCCGCGGATCGGACGCTACAGATCCGCCCCCGGGCCGTGGAACCCGCGGATCAGACGCTACAGATCCGCCCCCGGGCCGTGGAACCCGCGGATCGGACGCTACAGATCCGCCCCCGGGCCGTGGAACCCGCGGATCGGACTCTACAGATCCGCCCCCGGGCCGTGGAACCCGCGGATCGGACTCTACAGATCCGCCCCCGGGCCGTGGAACCCGCGGATCGGACGCTACAGATCCGCCCCCGGGCCATGGAACCCGCGGATCGGACGCTACAGATCCGCCCCCGGGCCGTGGAACCCGCGGATCGGACGCTACAGATCCGCCCCCGGGCCGTGGAACCCGCGGATCGGACTCTACAGATCCGCCCCCGGGCCGTGGAACCCGCGGATCGGACACTACAGATCCGCCCCCGGGCCGTGGGATCCACGGATCGGACTCTACAGATCCGGCCCCGGGCCGTGGGACCCGCGGATCGGACTCTACAGATCCGCCCCCGGGCCGTGGGATCCACGGATCGGACTCTACAGATCCGCCCCCGGGCCGTGGAACCCGCGGATCGGACACTACAGATCCGCCCCCGGGCCGTGGGACCCGCGGATCGGACACTACAGATCCGCCCCCGGGCCGTGGAACCCGTGGATCGGACACTACAGATCCGCCCCCGGGCCGTGGGATCCGCGTATCGGACACTACAGATCCGCCCCCGGGCCGTGGAACCCGCGGATCGGACACTACAGATCCGCCCCCGGGCCGTGGAACCCGCGGATCGGACACTACAGATCCGCCCCCGGGCCGTGGCACCCGCGGATCGGACACTACAGATCCGCCTCCGGCCCGTGGCACCCGCGGATCGGACACTACAGATCCGCCCCCGGGCTGTGGAACCCGCGGATCGGACACTACAGATCCGCCCCCGGGCCGTGGAACCCGCGGATCGGACACTACAGATCCGCCCCCGGGCCGTGGAACCCGCGGATCAGACACTACAGATCCGCCCCCGGGCCGTGGAACCAGCGGATCGGACACTACAGATCCGCCCCCGGGCCGTGGAACCCGCGGATCGGACGCTACAGATCCGCCCCCGGGCCGTGGAACCCGCGGATCGGACGCTACAGATCCGCCCCCGGGCCGTGGAACCCGCGGATCGGACACTACAGATCCGCCCCCGGGCCGTGGAACCCGCGGATCGGACTCTACAGATCCGCCCCCGGGCCGTGGAACCCGCGGATCGGACACTACAGATCCGCCCCCGGGCCGTGGAATCCGCGGATCGGACCCTACAGATCCGCCCCCGGGCCGTGGAACCCGCGGATCGGACACTACAGATCCGCCCCCGGGCCGTGGAACCCGCGGATCGGACTCTACAGATCCGCCCCCGGGCCGTGGAACCCGCGGATCGGACTCTACAGATCTGCCCCCGGGCCGTGGAACCCGCAGATCGGACACTACAGATCTGCCCCCGGGCCGTGGAACCCGCGGATCGGACACTACAGATCTGCCCCCGGGCCGTGGAACCCGCGGATCGGACACTACAGATCCGCCCCCGGGCCGTGGGACCCGCGGATCGGACTCTACAGATCCGCCCCCGGGCCGTGGGACCCGCGGATCGGACTCTACAGATCCGCCCCCAGGCCGTGGAACCCGCGGATCGGACTCTACAGATCCGCCCCCGGGCCGTGGAACCCACGGATCGGACACTACAGACCCGCCCCCGGGCCGTGGAACCCGCGGATCGGACACTACAGATCCGCCCCCGGGCCGTGGGATCCGTGGATCGGACACTACAGATCCGCCCCCGGGCCGTGGAACCCGCGGATCGGACACTACAGATCCGCCCCCGGGCCGTGGGACCCGCGGATCGGGCTCTACAGATCCGCCCCCGGGCCGTGGAACCCGCGGATCGGACTCTACAGATCCGTCCCCGGGCCGTGGAGCCCGCGGATCGGGCTCTACAGATCCGCCCCCGGGCCGTGGAACCCAGGGATCGGACTCTACAGATCCGCCCCCGGGCCGTGGGATCCGTGGATCGGACTCTACAGATCCGCCCCCGGGCCGTGGGACCCGCGGATCGGACTCTACAGATCCGCCCCCGGGCCGTGGGACCCACGGATCGGACTCTACAGATCCGCCCCCGGCCGTGGAACCCGCAGATCGGACACTACAGATCCGCCCCCGGGCCGTGGCACCCGCGGATCGGACGCTACAGATCCGCCCCCGGGCCGTGGAACCCGCGGATCAGACGCTACAGATCCGCCCCCGGGCCGTGGAACCCGCGGATCGGACGCTACAGATCCGCCCCCGGGCCGTGGAACCCGCGGATCGGACTCTACAGATCCGCCCCGGGCCGTGGAACCCGCGGATCGGACTCTACAGATCCGCCCCCGGGCCGTGGAACCCGCGGATCGGACGCTACAGATCCGCCCCCGGGCCATGGAACCCGCGGATCGGACGCTACAGATCTGCCCCCGGGCCGTGGAACCCGCGGATCGGACGCTACAGATCCGCCCCCGGGCCGTGGAACCCGCGGATCGGACTCTACAGATCCGCCCCCGGGCCGTGGAACCCGCGGATCGGACACTACAGATCCGCCCCCGGGCCGTGGGATCCACGGATCGGACTCTACAGATCCGGCCCCGGGCCGTGGGACCCGCGGATCGGACTCTACAGATCCGCCCCCGGGCCGTGGGATCCACGGATCGGACTCTACAGATCCGCCCCCGGGCCGTGGAACCCGCGGATCGGACACTACAGATCCGCCCCCGGGCCGTGGGACCCGCGGATCGGACACTACAGATCCGCCCCCGGGCCGTGGAACCCGTGGATCGGACACTACAGATCCGCCCCCGGGCCGTGGGATCCGCGTATCGGACACTACAGATCCGCCCCCGGGCCGTGGAACCCGCGGATCGGACACTACAGATCCACCCCCGGGCCGTGGAACCCGCGGATCGGACACTACAGATCCGCCCCCGGGCCGTGGGATCCACGGATCGGACTCTACAGATCCGCCCCCGGGCCGTGGGATCCGCGGATCGGACACTACAGATCCGCCCCCGGGCCGTGGCACCCGCGGATCGGACACTACAGATCCGCCTCCGGGCCGTGGCACCCGCGGATCGGACACTACAGATCCGCCCCCGGGCTGTGGAACCCGCGGATCGGACACTACAGATCCGCCCCCGGGCCGTGGAACCCGCGGATCGGACACTACAGATCCGCCCCCGGGCCGTGGAACCCGCGGATCAGACACTACAGATCCGCCCCCGGGCCGTGGAACCAGCGGATCGGACACTACAGATCCGCCCCCGGGCCGTGGAACCCGCGGATCGGACGCTACAGATCCGCCCCCGGGCCGTGGAACCCGCGGATCGGACGCTACAGATCCGCCCCCGGGCCGTGGAACCCGCGGATCGGACACTACAGATCCGCCCCCGGGCCGTGGAACCCGCGGATCGGACTCTACAGATCCGCCCCCGGGCCGTGGGATCCGCGGATCGGACTCTACAGATCCGCCCCCGGGCCGTGGAACCCGCGGATCGGACACTACAGATCCGCCCCCGGGCCGTGGAACCCGCGGATCGGACGCTACAGATCCGCCCCCCGGCCGTGGGATCCGCGGATCGGACTCTACAGATCCGCCCCCGGGCCGTGGGATCCGCGGATCGGACACTACAGATCCGCCCCCGGGCCGTGGGATCCGCGGATCGGACACTACAGATCCGCCCCCGGGCCGTGGAACCCGCGGATCGGACTCTACAGATCCGCCCCCGGGCCGTGGAACCCGCAGATCGGACACTACAGATCCGCCCCCGGGCCGTGGGACCCGCGGATCGGACACTACAGATCCGCCCCCGGGCCGTGGGACCCACGGATCGGACTCTACAGATCCGCCCCCGGGCCGTGGAACCCGCGGATCGGACGCTACAGATCCGTCCCCGGGCCGTGGGATCCACGGATCGGACACTACAGATCCGCCCCCGGGCCGTGGGACCCGCGGATCGGACTCTACAGATCCGCCCCCGGGCCGTGGAACCCGCGGATCGGACGCTACAGATCCGCCCCCGGGCCGTGGCACCCGCGGATCGGACTCTACAGATCCGCCCCCGGGCCGTGGAACCCGCGGATCGGACTCTACAGATCCGCCCCCGGGCCGTGGAACCCGCGGATCGGACTCTACAGATCCGCCCCCGGGCCGTGGAACCCGCGAATCGGACTCTACAGATCCGCCCCCGGGCCGTGGAACCCGCGAATCGGACTCTACAGATCCGCCCCCGGGCCGTGGAACCCGCGGATCGGACTCTACAGATCCGCCCCCGGGCCGTGGAACCCGCGGATCGGACACTACAGATCCGCCCCCGGGCCGTGGAACCCGCGGATCGGACTCTACAGATCCGCCCCCGGGCCGTGGAACCCGCGGATCGGACTCTACAGATCCGCCCCCGGGCCGTGGAACCCGCAGATCGGACACTACAGATCTGCCCCCGGGCCGTGGAATCCGCGGATCGGACCCTACAGATCCGCCCCCGGGCCGTGGAACCCGCGGATCGGACACTACAGATCCGCCCCCGGGCCGTGGAACCCGCGGATCGGACTCTACAGATCCGCCCCCGGGCCGTGGAACCCGCGGATCGGACTCTACAGATCCGCCCCCGGGCCGTGGAACCCGCAGATCGGACACTACAGATCTGCCCCCGGGCCGTGGAACCCGCAGATCGGACACTACAGATCCGCCCCCGGGCCGTGGAACCCGCGGATTGGACTCTACAGATCTGCCCCCGGGCCGTGGAACCCGCGGATCGGACTCTACAGATCCTCCCCCGGGCCGTGGAACCCGCGGATCGGACTCTACAGATCTGCCCCCGGGCCGTGGAACCCGCGGATCGGACACTACAGATCCGCCCCCGGGCCGTGGAACCCGCGGATCGGACTCTACAGATCTGCCCCCGGGCCGTGGAACCCGCGGATCGGACTCTACAGATCCTCCCCCGGGCCGTGGGATCCGCGGATCGGACACTACAGATCCGCCCCCGGGCCGTGGAACCCGCGGATCGGACTCTACAGATCTGCCCCCGGGCCGTGGAACCCGCGGATCGGACTCTACAGATCCTCCCCCGGGCCGTGGAACCCGCGGATCGGACGGTACAGATCCGCCCCCGGGCCGTGGAACCCGCGAATCGGACTCTACAGATCCGCCCCCGGGCCGTGGGACCCGCGGATCGGACACTACAGATCCACCCCCGGGCCGTGGGACCCGCGGATCGGACTCTACAGATCCGCCCCCGGGCCGTGGAACCCGCGGATCGGACACTACAGATCCGCCCCCGGGCCGTGGAACCCGCGGATCGGACTCTACAGATCCGCCCCCGGGCCGTGGAACCCGCGGATCGGACTCTACAGATCCGCCCCCGGGCCGTGGAACCCGCGGATCGGACACTACAGATCCGCCCCCGGGCCGTGGGACCCGCGGATCGGACACTACAGATCCGCCCCCGGGCCGTGGAACCCGCGGATCGGACACTACAGATCCGCCCCCGGGCCGTGGAACCCGCGGATCGGACACTACAGATCCGCCCCCGGGCCGTGGAACCCGCGGATCGGACTCTACAGATCCGCCCCCGGGCCGTGGCACCCGTGGATCGGACTCTACAGATCCGCCCCCCGGCCGTGGGACCCGCGGATCGGACTCTACAGATCCGCCCCCGGGCCGTGGAACCCGCGGATCGGACTCTACAGATCTGCCCCCGGGCCGTGGAACCCGCGGATCGGACGCTACAGATCCGTCCCCGGGCCGTGGAACCCGCGGATCGGACTCTACAGATCCTCCCCCGGGCCGTGGAACCCGCGGATCGGACGGTACAGATCCGCCCCCGGGCCGTGGAACCCGCGAATCGGACTCTACAGATCCGCCCCCGGGCCGTGGGACCCGCGGATCGGACACTACAGATCCGCCCCCGCGCCGTGGAACCCGCGGATCGGACGCTACAGATCCGCCCCCGCGCCGTGGGATCCGCGTAGTTTACGGGTAATAATAAAAAACCCACAAACCGCGAGTCGCCCTGTTCTAGATCGATCTGTGGAAATTCACAGACCAAAGGTGCCGGCCGTTTGAATTAACCCCTCCTGGGCCCCCTCCTGGGCCCCCTCCTGGGCCACCTCCTGGGCCCCCTCCTGGGCCACCTCCTGGCCCACCTCCTGGGCCCCCTCCTGGCCCACCTCCTGGGCCCCCTCCTGGGCCCCCTCCTGGGCCCCCTCCTGGGCCCCCTCCTGGGCCACCTCCTGGGCCCCCTCCTGCTAGAAGAGTAACACAACACACCGCGGCAATGTCGTACGTAACTATATCCAGGCTGCCGTGGTATAGGTCTATACAATACTGTGTATGTGAGGCGCTACGCCTGGGGAAGATCCTATACTGCGCCATAAGTAACAGCACGCGAGGGACGGCATGGGGGGCTCCCCGTCCTACTATTATTCTAATGCTAAGAACTTCAATAGGATTTAAATAAAAGTTTACAGCATTCGCTGTTTGCATACCGAGAGGTACCGCATGAATCTACCGGGTTCTCACCTTTTGAGCTCCTATTTGGTCACAGAGTCTGGGGACCGCTTGACCTGTCCCGTGAGGGATGGGAGACCTGTTCCGTGAGGGGTGGGAAGGGGAGACTACTGATGCGTCTGTGCTACAGTATGTAGTAGACCTCCGAGACCTGTTAGAGATGCTTATGGGGTTAGCACAGGCTAACCTGAAGCACGCTCAGACCAAGCAGAAGCGTTGGTATGGCAAGAATGCCCGTAGCAGATAGTTTATCCCTGGGCAGCAAGTGCTTGTTCTGACGCTCACTAGGCAGAACAAACTCATGGCTGCCTGGCCGGTCTGTATACGGTTCTCCTGCAGATGAACGACTGCAAAAATATTGTACAGTTACATGAGGAGACAGGGAGACACAGAACCTACCATATATATATGTTGAAAGCATATTTTGCGAGTGAGCCATCAGTGCTGGCTATCTGTAGCCCACCGATGGGGGACCCGGCGAGCCAAGCTCTGCCCGATCTCCTAGGGGAGTCTAGGAAGGGGGCACTGTGGAGCAGGTAGAGATGGGTCCCCAGATCGAAGCACCCCAGAGGGTGCATTCACAGGCTATGTTAGAGCAGTACAAGGTTCTGTTCACGGACAAGCCGGGCAGGGCCCATATTGCTGATCACCCAGTCCACACCGGGGATCAGATACCCCTGGGTAAGTATGCCTAGCGGGTATCCACAGAGGTGAAGAGTAGCACAGAGCAGAACACAATCCCATGAGTTGGCTACAGAGGGTGTCGGGGGGAGAACGGCAAGCTGCGGCGCGGGAGTCTTGCTTTGCAAGAACTTGACTTCACAATTCAGCACAATATGGGCAGTGAACATGGCAGTGCTGATGGACTCTCCCGACAGGACGTCCCCAGTGACCAACGTACTTCCAGAGCTTCAGGCTTGAGGAACCACCGGATGAGGTGGTCACCCCAGAGCCTTTGTCTTAGGGGCGAGGTGTGACGGGCAGGGGTAACCAGGCTTCATAATAAGGGTTAAGCCCCTGGGCCCCTGGAAGCTCCCCAGCACTGTAAGCCAGGGGCCCGGTATCTTGGCATGCAAAGATACAGTGTCCCGGCTTTCCCACTTTCCACGTTCCCGTTACCCCAGACGCGTGGAACTTGCGGTGTGTAAGTTTTGGGCGGGATATTTGGGTAAGAATGCAGTTATTTTGTTTGCCGGAGTTCGGGGTCCGGAGCTACCGGCGGTACTTTAATTCTCCCCGGCGTGCAGGCACTATTTGCCGGTACGAGAGTAGAATTACACCGGGGCTGCCCAGCGTCCCCCAGACTCCCGAGTTTCGAGTCCCAATATCCCGGCCCCAAGTCCCTTACATTGACCAGCCCCCCCAAGGTCCCCCGTGTATTAAAGTATGTTTTATTAGGTTGGATACATTTCTTATAAGGCTCTATACAGGTTGCCGGGGCATCCGGTTACGGTGCCAGCGAGTCTGCATAGGGTCCGTAGTTCAATGATGAGAGGATGTCCAGAGGTGTGAATACGTTTGGTGGGCGAGGGAATGGCCAGGTCCGGGCTACAAAGGGCACCCTGCGGGGACACCAGACTTGGGGGAGCCGGCCCGCAGGTGGTAATGAGTTGGCCAGAGAGGATGCAGCCATATAGTCTGCCCTCCTCTTGGCTAAAATCCTATTTCCCGCACACCCGGCTTTTCGAGACTGCTGGACACGCCTACTCCTCTGACCTCAGCCGGGGTCGAGACCCTCTTTCTATTGGCTGACGGGTAGGAATTCCCACGCTCCGATTGGCTGCTCCTTCCCCCTCCGTTCTGGGGATAGCCCAGCGGAGTGTATGTAAGGTGCTGACCAAGAGAGGGCGCCAGTCCATCTCAGCCAACCAATGAGGTGAGTCGATGAAGCTAGGCGGGGGCCTCCTGTACGAGAGAGAGCGGGGGCCTCCTTTAAGGCCTCGGACACGCTTACCGCTGGCGTGCTGAGGCGCGCGGAGGCTCAGGGAAAGCGGGTGCTTTCCCTGGCCTTGCGGCTGCTTACCGCACGCGCTCTCAGCAGGCCGTCAGAGGGCGGGCCGGGGGCGGTCCTGGGGCGGGCGCGTCACTGGCCGGGGGCGGGCGCGTCACTGGCCGGGGGCGGTCCTGGGGCGGGCGCGTCACTGGCCGGGGGCGGGCGCGTCACGGGCCGGGGGCGGTCCTGGGGCGGGCGCGTCACTGGCCGGGGGCGGGCGCGTCACTGGCCGGGGGCGGTCCTGGGGCGGGCGCGTCACTGGCCGGGGGCGGGCCAGTGATGTCACGGAGCTGGTTCGCCCTCATTGGGGAAACGCTCACGTGACCGGCCTGTCTCGCCGGCAAGCGGGGAAATGTTAAATTCCCCTAAGACCTGCGCTTCCGCAAGCGCGCAGAAGCGCAGGTGAGCCCCTACTAAAGCCGCTCTAATTGCGGCTGTAGGGGCTCAGTGCTGAGCGGGAGCGCGCGTCAGCGCGCTTCCGCCAGCAAGCGCCAAACATGGCCGAGGCCTAAGAGAGAGAGGGAGAGAGGGAGAGAGGGAGACTGACTGACGTAAGAGAGCGGGGCCTTCTCCATCCGCATTGCCATGCCTGGATAAGACGTCCTCACGCGTCGCTTTGACGCTATGACCGCACCCCCAATCAGATTGTGTGATTGCGCCGCTGCCTCCAACCTTTGTCCAAAAACAATTGTGCGGAGCAGCAGCAGCAGCAGCAGCAGCAGCAGCAGCAGCAGCAGCAGCAGCAGCAGCAGCAGCAGCAGCAGCAGCAGCGAGCGATACAAGGTAACGGCTGCGAGTGTGGCTGTCAGACACTACAGTAGGTGGCAGCATTGCACAGTACATTAGGTTAGGATTAAGGGTGCGGGATCTCAGCGCTCAGACAAGCACGGTGAGCAAGTGACTGGGGGGAGTGATGTCGGGATATATCGGGATATAAAGCACGTAATGATGGTATATTGGGATATAAAGCACGTAATGATGGTATATTGGGATATAAAGCACGTAATGATGGAATATTGGGATATAAAGCACGTAATGATGGTATATTGGGATATAAAGCACGTAATGATGATATATTGGGATATAAAGCACGTAATGATGATATATTGGGATATAAAGCACCTAATATGATATATTGGGTTATAAAGCACGTAATGATGATATATTGGGATATAAAGCACGTAATATGATATATTGGGATATAAAGCACCTAATATGATATATTGGGATATAAAGCACGTAATGATGATATATTGGGATATAAAGCACGTAATATGATATATTGGGATATAAAGCACGTAATGATGATATATTGGGATATAAAGCACGTAATATGATATATTGGGATATAAAGCACGTAATGATGATATATTGGGATATAAAGCACGTAATATGATATATTGGGATATAAAGCACCTAATATGATATATTGGGATATAAAGCACGTAATGATGATATATTCGGATATAAAGCACGTAATGATGATATATTGGGATATAAAGCACCTAATATGATATATTGGGATATAAAGCACGTAATGATGATATATTGGGATATAAAGCACGTAATGATGATATATTGGGATATAAAGTACCTAATATGATATATTGGGTTATAAAGCACGTAATGATGATATATTGGGATATAAAGCACGCAATGATGATATATTGGGATATAAAGCACGTAATGATGATATATTGGGATATAAAGCACGTAATATGATATATTGGGATATAAAGCACGTAATGATGATATATTGGGATATAAAGCACGTAATGATGATATATTGGGATATAAAGCACGTAATATGATATATTGGGATATAAAGCACGTAATGATGATATATTGGGATATAAAGCATGTAATATGATATATTGGGATATAAAGCACCTAATATGATATATTGGGATATAAAGCACGTAATGATGATATATTGGGATATAAAGCACGTAATATGATATATTGGGTTATAAAGCACGTAATGATGATATATTGGGATATAAAGCACGTAATGATGATATATTGGGATATAAAGCACGTAATGATGATATATTGGGATATAAAGCACGTAATGATGATATATTGGGATATAAAGCACGTAATGATGATATATTGGGATATAAAGCACGTAATGATGATATATTGGGATATAAAGCACGTAATGATGATATATTGGGATATAAAGCACGTAATGATGATATATTGGGATATAAAGCACGTAATGATGATATATTGGGATATAAAGCAGGACTTTGCTGACTATTTCAAGGAAAAGGTGGAATCCATTCATCAGAACATCCCCTTTGTTTCCTCCTCCTGACTGTTTATCCGCTGTCACAGAGGAAGATCTATCACTACTGATCCCCTCTTCTCCCTCTACCACTTGCCCTCTTGACCCCATTCCCTCCCATCTCCTAAAACATCTTGTTCCTACTATACTCATACTATTACTCTCTTTAGCAGGTGATATTGAACCTAACCCAGGTCCTCCCATTTCAGCTCTATCCCATACCCCTGAGAATTCCACCTTTAAATTCCAAAAAGGGCTATCTGTCGCCCATATAAATATCCGGAGCCTGCTGCCCAAACTGGACGAACTAAGGGCATGGTGCCTTATGCATAAACCCAAAGCCATCGTTCTTACAGAAACATGGCTATCCCCTAAAACCCCTGATGCAAATATCGCCATTCAGGGATACTCCATTTCTAGGAGAGATAGGTCAAAGAGCGGAGGAGGGGTGTTATTTTATATTGCAGACACATTACAATTTACACTGTTAAATTGCCCCACCAAGCCCACCCTCTTTTGAAATTCTAGTTGGCAAAATCTGCCTCCCCTTTTCTAAGCCCATCTTGCTTGCTGGCATCTACCGCCCCCCTAAAGCCCCTCTACAATCCCCGACTGATATCACCCAATTTCTTGGCTCCATTTCCTTTCTGAATGAGAAGAGTGAGCTGATAGTTCTTGGGGATTTCAACTTCAATTGGCTTGACCCTAAAAAACGCAAAATCCAGATACAACTCAAGTCACTTAACCTATCGCAACTCATTTCCCAACCCACACGGACAAACCTGAAATCGCATAACCATTCCTTGCTAGACTGGATTCTCTCCTCAAACCCCAGCAGAATCCAATCCTCTGGCATCCTTCCTGATATTTTCAGTGACCATGCAATAGTGTACTGTGTAAGGAAAATTAAACCGCCCCATTCAAGCCCTAAAGTTCTCCTCACTAGAACATTTAAAAACTTTAACCCACAACAGCTTCTGGATGACCTTACCAACTGCCCATGGCACAGAATCGATTTAATTCCCGACCCCGATTCTGCGCTCGACTATTTCCAATCCGAGTTCTTAAAACTCTGTCATACCCATGCTCCACTACGCAAAATAAGGGTACGGGGGGCCCACCTTCCATGGGTTACACCTGACCTTATAGCACTCTACCAGTTCAGGGATGCCTTGTGGAAAAGCTACAAAGTAACTGGCACTACCAAGGATCTCAATCACTACAGATGCATGCGGAACGTGTGCACAAGGGAAACAAGGCATGCAAAAGCACAATATTACTCTGACAATCTCCACCAGAATACATCAAACTCAGCTAACTTCTGGAAGGTTATCAACAATATATTCCAGCCTCCTAACCATCAACAACCAAGTAATATCACTAAGGGGGATAATACTCTGACAAACCCCACTGACATTGCAAACGCATTCAGTGATTACTTTGTGGGGTGTGCTACTAACTTATTAGCGAAACGCAGCCCAAACCACAAACCTGAATCTCATCCTGGGGGTACCCACATAGCCCCACCCCCTTCCAACACTGCCCACAATTTTCAATTTGGCCCAGTATCCGAAGAGGAGATAACACAAGCGCTCCTCAAACTAAAACTAAGCAACCAATGTGGACCTGACTTACTACAATCTAGGTTCCTACGACTTGGTGCCTCAGCCATTGCCAAACCAATTGCGTCCATAGTCAACTCTATCCTGTCTGCAGGCCATATCCCTAAGACCTGGAAAACTGCCAGAGTTGTCCCAATCTTCAAAAGTGGGGACAAAAACACTGTCTCAAACTACAGGCCAATCTCACTTCTCCCAATTCTATCCAAAGTCATGGAAAAATGTGTCCACTCCCAATTAAGCGATTTCTACACCAAGACAAATTTCCCTAGCCAATTCCAGTCTGGGTTTCGTCCCAAACACTCCACCGTAACTACCCTGCTAAAAGTTTGCAATGAAATCCAGTGTGGAATGGAACGGGGACAACTCACTGGTGCAGTATTCCTAGATTTTGCAAAGGCTTTTGACACAGTTGATCATGTTATCCTGCTTAACAAACTCCAGAGCTCTGGAATAGGGAAACATGCTTTAAACTGGTTTCAGTCCTACCTATCAGGAAGATCCCAACGTGTCCATCTCAGGCTCTAACTACAACCCCCTGGATATCACCTGTGGTGTCCCGCAAGGCTCTGTTCTGGGGCCCCTACTCTTCTCAGTGTTCATTAATGATCTTCCCACAGCTTGTAAGGAAGCCTCAATACACATGTATGCAGATGACACAATCCTATATGCACACAGCCATAGCCTCTCTGACCTTCAACACATACTTCAGTCTGACTTTTTGAGACTCGAAAACTGGATTTCCCAAAACAAACTGTTTTTAAACACTGACAAGACGGTAACAATGTTATTTGGGACCAATACTAAATTTTTAAAGCTTCCAGCGACTGAGCTCCTGATTAGAACCAATGCTAACACCACCCTAACACCTGTCACTAGTTTTAAATACCTGGGCATATGGTTTGACTCCCACTTAACATTCGAGATGCACATTGATACCCTGACAACCAAGACCTATGCCAAACTAGGGGTACTTTACAGGAACAAATCCTCCCTAAGTCTCCTGGTCAGAAAGCGTATTGCACAGCAGATGCTAATGCCAATTATTGACTATGGAGACATAGTATATGGCTCGGCTCCTCAAACCCACCTTAGCAAACTTGACACCCTCTACAATTCAATTTGTCGTTTTGTTCTCCAATGCAACTATAACACACATCACTGCGAAATGCATAAAGAACTAGATTGGTCATCACTATAGTCTAGGCGCAAAGTTCACCTTTTCTGTCTCACCCTCAAATACTTTCTGGGCAAGCTACCCAGCTACCTGAACAAGCTCCTCACCCCTACCACATGCAGCACCTATCATCTGAGATCTGACTCCAAAAGACTGTTCATGGTCCCAAGGCTCAACAAAGTATCCTAACGTTCCTCCTTCTCCTTCCGTGCACCCCAAAACTGGAACAACCTACCAGAGACTCTCATATCCACCACCAGCTTAAGTTCTTTCAAATCTAAGGCTGTCTCACATTTTAATCTGGTCTGTAACTGTTTCATACGCTCATAATATATATTATCTTTAACTGTGCACGAAATGTCTCTGTATATAATGTATACCTTGTTCATTTATGTAACTCTACTTGTAACCATGTATTATTTGTTTTACTCTGTGCCCAGGACATACAGTACATGAAAACGAGAGGAAACTCTCAATGTATTACTTCCTGGTAAAATATTTTATAAATAAAATAAATAATCCCTACGCTCACACACATATTCAACGCCTCCCTCTATTCTGGAACCTGTCCATCCTCCTTCAAACATGCAACCATTATACCATTACTCAAAAACAGCAAGCTTTACCCTACCTGCCTTTCTAACTATTGACCTGTCTCCCTCCTGCCTTTTGCCTCTAAACTCCTTGAACGTCTTGTATTCTCTCGCTTGCTTCATTTTCTCAACACCCATTCTCTCCTAGACCCTCTACAATCTGGCTTCCGCACTGCTCACTCCACGGAAACAGCCCTCACTAAAATAACTGACGACCTCCATGCTGCCAAAGACAGAGGTCATTACACTCTGCTCATATTACTCGGCCTCTCTGCAGCATTTGACACCGTGGACCACCCACTTCTCCTTCATATTCTCCATACTCTTGGTATTTGTAACAAAGCGCTATCCTGGATCTCATCCTACCTCTCCCATCGTACTTTCAGTGTCTCTTTTGCTAACACCTCCTCCTCCTCTATTGATCTCTCTGTGGGGGTACCCCAGGGCTCTGTCCTGGGACCTCTTCTCTTTTCTCTGTACACACTCTCTCTAGGTGACCTAATCACATCCATTGGGTTTAATTATCACCTCTATGCTGACGACACACAAATATACTTTTCCACACCTGACCTTACACCTGCTGTACAAACCAAAGTTTCTGAATGTCTCTCTGCTATTTCATCCTGGATGGCCCTCCGCCGCCTTAAACTCAACATGGCTAAAACAGAGCTCCTCATACTTCCTCCCAAACCTGGCCCTACTACCTCCTTCCACATTACTGTTGGAACTACCATCATTCACCCAATAAGGGGCCAATGTGAGATTGGGGAGGGGGTGGGAAACACCGTTACAATATAATTAAGTATAAAAAGATTGTTCCGCTAAAGACGTGTGATAGAGAAACTCCCCTCTGTGTGCCTGCCAGTATCCCGCCCCGATGCTAATCATTTTATCCAGGAACCCAATAACAGGGGGCAGGACGCCATCCCACACACACTACCCCGGGGGGGGGGGGGAATCACTAATCACATCTAATTACCCGGAGTCCCCCCGCGCTGTCACACGAGACCCGGAACCTGCTGCACATTACACAATCAGCTCCATCTTCCCGTGTCGTGTTGTAACGTGTCATCCAGGGATCTGAGGCGAACACGTGTACGGAAACCCGACCCCGCCGTGTTACACGCCAACCCCGTGAATATTAATGAGGGGCTTCATTACAGCGTAACCCGCTGTTAGCAGCCGGAGAACGATCCCCGGGCTGCGTATCACTACGGGAGGAGAGAGGCGAGGGTGCCAGGCCGGTGCCTGGGAGGCGGGAGACGTGCATCGCCATCGTCAGGCTGTCCGCCATCTTTAATCCTCCCACACTGCACAAACTTGGCACACGTGTTAAATAGCTCATGAATTCCCTGCTTACAGCCCCACCTGACTGCTTACACATACAGGAGGAGGGGAAGCAGCCATATTAATTAAACCCCACACGTATCTTTCAATCCTTTCACCATCTTTACCTAATCTCTTTTGTGCATTTATCGGCAAAATGGTTGGTCCTAATTTACGCCGCCGTATTCAGTCAAAGAGATAAAGGGGAGGAGCAAGGAGCGCCAGAGAAGGGTTTGGCTTTTCTCTGCAATGCGTTGCTGGCCCCCGCTGGCAGTGACATGGTTAATGGCACGGGGAGCTGGCGCAGAGGGCGGGTTATATGGGCGCGGAGTTCTGCCGCTGGCGCCACAGTGCCGCAGACCGTGCGCATGCGTCCGCGCGCTGAGCGATCAGACTGCCTTAAGGGCTGTTCTATAGCGCACGTGGCGCGCGTTTCGTTTAGATATTGCAGGCGGTGGCGCGGGGGCGTGGCTATGATCTCACAGCGTTAGGGCGCGCTCTGATTGGCCTGCGGCTCGGCAGCAGTGCGAAAATATAATGTATTAGATTTTCTCCCGTCTCCCGCGCCAGCGCTCACGGCGGCGCGCGCGCGTCCCACGTATACAAACGGGCGCCAAACACAGCCAACTACGAGTGCCGCGCGTGGCGTGGGAATCGCGGGCACTATAGAACAAGCCTCCCGGCAGTGATCGCGTCCATGCGGCGGGCGCGGGCGGGAGGGAGCGCGGGTTCTGTGAATCCCGCACCCCGCTTCAGCGCGGCCCCGCGTCGGACCTCAGCCGGGATGTGCGCACATGCGCTGTTCATCCAATGCTGACAGTGAGGGGGGGAGGGGTGAGAACACACCCTGCACCCCCCTCACCCAATATTATACCCTGCCCCTGGGAAGTACCCAGGGGGCATTGCGGTGGGCACTGACGCAGTTAAGTAAAACCTCAGCAGTTTCCCGTCACTTTGTCCTTCTCACGGTGACGGTCACTTTGCTCTGCCTGTCCCCTCCGCTTAATGTCACCACGAGGGTCCCTTATACTGCACTTCTATTCCATCTCAGTGACTGTCACTTCTCACTCTGTCCCCTCCAATGCTTCTCTCGGTGACTGTCACTTCTCACTCTGTCCCCTCCAATGCTTCTCACCGTGACTGTCACTTCTCACTCTGTCCCCTCCAATGCTTCTCTCGGTGACTGTCACTTCTCACTCTGTCCCCTCCAATGCTTCTCACAGTGACTGTCACTTCTCTCTCTGTCCCCTCCAATGCTTCTCTCAGTGACTGTCACTTCTCACTCTGTCCCCTCCAATGCTTCTCACAGTGACTGTCACTTCTCTCTCTGTCCCCTCCAATGCTTCTCTCAGTGACTGTCACTTCTCACTCTGTCCCCTCCAATGCTTCTCACCGTGACTGTCACTTCTCACTCTGTCCCCTCCAATGCTTCTCTCGGTGACTGTCACTTCTCACTCTGTCCCCTCCAATGCTTCTCTCGGTGACTGTCACTTCTCACTCTGTCCCCTCTAATGCTTCTCACAGTGACTGTCACTTCTCTCTCTGTCCCCTCCAATGCTTCTCACAGTGACTGTCACTTCTCTCTCTCTCTCTGTCCCCTCCAATGCTTCTCTCGGTGACTGTCACTTCTCTCTCTGTCCCATCTAATGCTTCTCACAGTAACTGTCACTTCTCTCTCTCTGTCCCCTCTAATGCTTCTCACAGTGACTGTCACTTCTCTCTCTGTCCCCTCTAATGCTTCTCTCAGTGACTGTCACTTCTCTCTCTCACTCTGTCCCCTCCAATGCTTCTCTCGGTGACTGTCACTTCTCTCTCTGTCCCCTCCAATGCTTCTCACAGTGACTGTCACTTCTCTCTCTCTGTCCCCTCCAATGCTTCTCACAGTGACTGTCACTTCTCTCTCTCTGTCCCCTCTAATGCTTCTCACTGTGACTGTCACTTCTCTCTCTCTGTCCCCTCCAATGCTTCTCACAGTGACTGTCACTTCTCACTCTGTCCCCTCTAATGCTTCTCACAGTGACTGTCACTTCTCTCTCTCTGTCCCCAATAATGCTTCTCACAGTGACTGTCACTTCTCTCTCTCTCTGTCCCCTCCAATGCTTCTCTCGGTGACTGTCACTTCTCTCTCTGTCCCATCTAATGCTTCTCACAGTAACTGTCACTTCTCTCTCTCTGTCCCCTCTAATGCTTCTCACAGTGACTGTCACTTCTCTCTCTCACTCTGTCCCCTCCAATGCTTCTCTCGGTGACTGTCACTTCTCTCTCTGTCCCCTCCAATGCTTCTCACAGTGACTGTCACTTCTCTCTCTCTGTCCCCTCCAATGCTTCTCACAGTGACTGTCACTTCTCTCTCTCTGTCCCCAATAATGCTTCTCACAGTGACTGTCACTTCTCTCTCTCTGTCCCCTCCAATGCTTCTCACAGTGACTGTCACTTCTCACTCTGTCCCCTCTAATGCTTCTCACAGTGACTGTCACTTCTCTCTCTCTCTCTGTCCCCTCCAATGCTTCTCACAGTGACTGTCACTTCTCTCTCTCTGTCCCCTCCAATGCTTCTCACAGTGACTGTCACTTCTCACTCTGTCCCATCCAATGCTTCTCTCGGTGACTGTCACTTCTCTCTCTCTCTGTCCCCTCCGATGCTTCTCTCAGTGACTGTCACTTCTCTCACTCTGTCCCCTCCAATGCTTCTCTCGGTGACTGTCACTTCTCTCACTCTGTCCCCTCCAATGCTTCTCTCAGTGACTGTCACTTCTCTCTCTCTGTCCCCTCCAATGCTTCTCACAGTGACTGTCACTTCTCTCTCTGTCCCCTCCAATGCTTCTCACAGTGACTGTCACTTCTCTCTCTGTCCCCTCCAATGCTTCTCACAGTGACTGTCACTTCTCTCTCTCTCTCTGTCCCCTCCAATGCTTCTCACAGTGACTGTCACTTCTCTCTCTGTCCCCTCCAATGCTTCTCACGGTGACTGTCACTTCTCTCTCTCTGTCCCCTCCAATGCTTCTCTCGGTGACTGTCACTTCTCTCTTTGTCCCCTCCAATGCTTCTCTCGGTGACTGTCACTTCTCTCTCTCTGTCCCCTCCAATGCTTCTCACAGTGACTGTCACTTCTCTCTCTCTGTCCCCTCCAATGCTTCTCTCGGTGACTGTCACTTCTCTCTTTGTCCCCTCCAATGCTTCTCTCGGTGACTGTCACTTCTCTCTCTCTCTGTCCCCTCCAATGCTTCTCTCGGTGACTGTCACTTCTCTCTCTCTGTCCCCTCCAATGCTTCTCTCGGTGACTGTCACTTCTCTCTCTCTGTCCCCTCCAATGCTTCTCACAGTGACTGTCACTTCTCTCTCTCTCTCTGTCCCCTCCAATGCTTCTCTCGGTGACTGTCACTTCTCTCTCTCTATCCCCTCCAATGCTTCTCACAGTGACTGTCACTTCTCTCTCTCTCTCTGTCCCCTCCAATGCTTCTCACAGTGACTGTCACTTCTCTCTCTGTCCCCTCCAATGCTTCTCTCGGTGACTGTCACTTCTCTCTCTCTCTGTCCCCTCCAATGCTTCTCTCGGTGACTGTCACTTCTCTCTCTCTGTCCCCTCCAATGCTTCTCTCGGTGACTGTCACTTCTCTCTCTCTGTCCCCTCCAATGCTTCTCTCGGTGACTGTCACTTCTCTCTCTCTGTCCCCTCCAATGCTTCTCACAGTGACTGTCACTTCTCTCTCTCTCTGTCCCCTCTAATGCTTCTCACAGTGACTGTCACTTCTCTCTCTCTCTGTCCCCTCTAATGCTTCTCACAGTGACTGTCACTTCTCTCTCTCTGTCCCCTCCAATCCTTCTCTCGGTGACTGTCACTTCTCTCTCTCTCTGTCCCCTCCAATGCTTCTCTCGGTGACTGTCACTTCTCTCTCTCTGTCCCCTCCAATGCTTCTCTCGGTGACTGTCACTTCTCTCTCTCTGTCCCCTCCAATGCTTCTCACAGTGACTGTCACTTCTCTCTCTGTCCCCTCCAATGCTTCTCACGGTGACTGTCACTTCTCTCTCTCTGTCCCCTCCAATGCTTCTCTCGGTGACTGTCACTTCTCTCTCTGTCCCCTCCAATGCTTCTCTCGGTGACTGTCACTTCTCTCTCTGTCCCCTCCAATGCTTCTCACAGTGACTGTCACTTCTCTCTCTCTGTCCCCTCCAATGCTTCTCACAGTGACTGTCACTTCTCTCTCTCTCTGTCCCCTCTAATGCTTCTCACAGTGACTGTCACTTCTCTCTCTGTCCCCTCCAATGCTTCTCACGGTGACTGTCACTTCTCTCTCTCTGTCCCCTCCAATGCTTCTCTCGGTGACTGTCACTTCTCTCTCTGTCCCCTCCAATGCTTCTCTCGGTGACTGTCACTTCTCTCTCTGTCCCCTCCAATGCTTCTCACAGTGACTGTCACTTCTCTCTCTCTGTCCCCTCCAATGCTTCTCACAGTGACTGTCACTTCTCTCTCTCTGTCCCCTCCAATGCTTCTCACAATGACTGTCACTTCTCTCTCTCTGTCCCCTCCAATGCTTCTCACAATGACTGTCACTTCTATCTCTCTCTCTGTCCCCTCCAATGCTTCTCACAGTGACTGTCACTTCTATCTCTCTCTCTGTCCCCTCCAATGCTTCTCTCGGTGACTGTCACTTCTCTCTCTGTCCCCTCCAATGCTTCTCTCGGTGACTGTCACTTCTCTCTCTCTGTCCCCTCCAATGCTTCTCTCGGTGACTGTCACTTCTCACTCTGTCCCCTCCAATGCTTCTCTCGGTGACTGTCACTTCTCTCTCTCTCTCTGTCCCCTCCAATGCTTCTCACAGTGACTGTCACTTCTCTCTCTCTCTCTGTCCCCTCCAATGCTTCTCACAATGACTGTCACTTCTCTCTCTCTCTGTCCCCTCCAATGCTTCTCACAGTGACTGTCACTTCTCTCTCTGTCCCCTCCAATGCTTCTCACAGTGACTGTCACTTCTCTCTCTCTCTGTCCCCTCCAATGCTTCTCTCGGTGACTGTCACTTCTCTCTCTCTGTCCCCTCCAATGCTTCTCTCGGTGACTGTCACTTCTCTCTCTGTCCCCTCCAATGCTTCTCACAGTGACTGTCACTTCTCTCTCTCCCCCGGGGACCTGGGAATTCGGGGGGCGCAGGTCACTGTGATGAAGAATCTGATTGGATCCTCAGGTGGAGAACACGTGTATGCTATTAAAGATTTGATTGTAAGCTTCTTGGCCAAGGACTCCCTGTGTCTGCATTGTTAATCTATACACAATATGGCCGCCCCCTCGTCACCAGATGTGCGCTCGGCCCTGAATGAGTTAACGGGCTGGGACTCCTTGTCACTGGCGGCATTTTCGGCTGCCCGGTTAGGGCGCCGGGAGTTCCCCGGGTCAGGGATCCTCTGTCACAGCTCTGCTTTCTCACACCGTCACCTCGGAGGCACTGCTGGGGTCGCGTCCCCCCTATCTTATCGCCAGAGATAAGGCCAGATACACTTCAATCAGCCAATTAGTTGAAGCAGGCGGCCCTGCGGCACAGACGGACGGGCGCTTCTTGCCGGGACGCGGTGAGGGCACCGGGTCACCGGCGAGTGTGTGGCACGATTGGCGCCAGGCCCGAGCAGAGCCGGCTGTTTGCTTAAAGGTGCAGCGTAACTACTATAAATCCCACTCTCAGAAAGGTCCGCAGACCCGCCCTTCCCCATTACCTCTTAGCATGCACTGCATGCTGGGTAATGGCATGCAAATTAACACAGCGCCACGTTTTGCTTCTTACCCGTTGTAACACGGCCCCCTGTAAGCGTACGTCTGCCGCGTTACACAGCTTTTCAGCGCGGCCTGGGATAGAGAAGTGCCGAGCCAGTCACCCTGCTCACAGACAGCGGTTCCAGGCTCCATGTGAGGCGGGATATTCTGGCGCTGCACTGCGCCGCTGGGACGGGCTGGAACCACACATTATATCAGTTATGGTGAGTAACAACGTGACAAAACCCTCCCACCGCGTCCAGCAAATAAATACCCCACGTGCCAGCCCGCCACGTGCCAGCACGCCACGTGTCTCACAGAGCTCGGGACCCCTGCCCTTCCCCACTATCGCTCAGCACACAATGTTTCCACTGCCGCTGGGGATTCTGGGTAATGACATGTGTAGCCATGCCCCCCTGGGCTGCTGATTCCCTGTCCCCCCCCCCCCCCCCCAGCACTGTGAGTCCCAGTACAGAGGGGGCAGTCCTGGGAGTAAACCCTGCGGGCGTATGTTATGTTATTATATATATATACATATATATATATATATATATACACGCGTTAGTAATACAGCGGGGCGTATGTTATGTGATATATATATATACACACGTTAGTAATACAGCGGGGCGTATGTTATGTGATATATATATATACACGCGTTAGTAATACAGCGGGGCGTATGTTATGTGATATATATATATACACGCGTTAGTAATACAGCGGGGCGTATGTTATGTGATATATATATATACACGCGTTAGTAATACAGCGGGCGTATGTTATGTGATATATATATATACACGCGTTAGTAATACAGCGGGGCGTATGTTATGTGATATATATATATACACGCGTTAGTAATACAGCGGGGCGTATGTTATGTGATATATATATATACACGCGTTAGTAATACAGCGGGGCGTATGTTATGTGATATATATATATATACACGCGTTAGTAATACAGCGGGGCGTATGTTATGTGATATATATATATACACGCGTTAGTAATACAGCGGGGCGTATGTTATGTGATATATATATATACACGCGTTAGTAATACAGCGGGGCGTATGTTATGTGATATATATATATACACGCGTTAGTAATACAGCGGGGCGTATGTTATGTGATATATATATATACACGCGTTAGTAATACAGCGGGGCGTATGTTATGTGATATATATATATACACGCGTTAGTAATACAGCGGGGCGTATGTTATGTGATATATATATATACACGCGTTAGTAATACAGCGGGGCGTATGTTATGTGATATATATATATACACGCGTTAGTAATACAGCGGGGCGTATGTTATGTGATATATATATATACACGCGTTAGTAATACAGCGGGGCGTATGTTATGTGATATATATATATACACGCGTTAGTAATACAGCGGGGCGTATGTTATGTGATATATATATATACACGCGTTAGTAATACAGCGGGGCGTATGTTATGTGATATATATATATACACGCGTTAGTAATACAGCTGTAACTGGGCAAGTCTTTCCTGCCCATCTTTCCCCGTCCTGTTATGTAAGTCCTGCTCGCTGCAGGCTGGAAGGGTTAATCTGTGGGTTTATTGCCCCCCCCCCCACCCCCTCATGCCCCTCCTAACAGAGATTATATCCTGTGCAGTAATCAGACTGACGATATGTGGGCGACATGTGTCCTTGGCAGAGCAAAACCTATCCAAATGTCACCTGTCTCGCAGTAACACAGACGGAGATACGATTCTATGGGGTTTGCATTATAACACACACACGGTTAACCCCTTATCTCCACCAGGACTCGGCGTGACTGCCTCAGTAACACAGACGGAGATACGATTCTATGGGGTTTGCATTATAACACACACACGGTTAACCCCTTATCTCCACGAGGACTCGGCGTGACTGCCTCAGTAACACAGACGGAGATACGATTCTATGGGGTTTGCATTATAACACACGCGGTTAACCCCTTATCTCCACCAGGACTCCCCGTGACTGCCTCAGTAACACAGACGGAGATACGATTCTATGGGGTTTGCATTATAACACACACGCGGTTAACCCCTTATCTCCACCAGGACTCCCCGTGACTGCCTCAGTAACACAGACGGAGATACGATTCTATGGGGTTTGCATTATAACACACACGCGGTTAACCCCTTATCTCCACCAGGACTCCCCGTGACTGCCTCAGTAACACAGACGGAGATACGATTCTATGGGGTTTGCATTATAACAAACACGCGGTTAACCCCTTATCTCCACGAGGACTCAGCGTGACTGCCTCAGTAACACAGACGGAGATACGATTCTATGGGGTTTGCATTATAACACACACACGGTTAACCCCTTATCTCCACCAGGACTCGGCGTGATTGCCTCAGTAACACAGACGGAGATACGATTCTATGGGGTTTGCATTATAACACACACGCGGTTAACCCCTTATCTCCACCAGGACTCGGCGTGATTGCCTCAGTAACACAGACGGAGATACGATTCTATGGGGTTTGCATTATAACACACACACGGTTAACCCCTTATCTCCACCAGGACTCGCCGTGACTGCCTCAGTAACACAGACGGAGATATGATTCTATGGGGTTTGCATTATAACACACACACGGTTAACCCCTTATCTCCACCAGGACTCCCCGTGACTGCCTCAGTAACACAGACGGAGATACGATTCTATGGGGTTTGCATTATAACAAACACGCGGTTAACCCCTTATCTCCACCAGGACTCGCCGTGACTGCCTCAGTAACACAGACGGAGATACGATTCTATGGGGTTTGCATTATAACAAACACGCGGTTAACCCCTTATCTCCACCAGGACTCCCCGTGACTGCCTCAGTAACACAGACGGAGATACGATTCTATGGGGTTTGCATTATAACAAACACGCGGTTAACCCCTTATCTCCACCAGGACTCCCCGTGACTGCCTCAGTAACACAGACGGAGATACGATTCTATGGGGTTTGCATTATAACAAACACGCGGTTAACCCCTTATCTCCACCAGGACTCGGCGTGACTGCCTCAGTAACACAGAAGGAGATGTGATTCTATGGGGTTTGCATTATAACACACACGCGGTTAACCCCTTATCTCCACCAGGACTCGGCGTGATTGCCTCAGTAACACAGACGGAGATACGATTCTATGGGGTTTGCATTATAACACACACACGGTTAACCCCTTATCTCCACCAGGACTCAGCGTGACTGCCTCAGTAACACAGACGGAGATGTGATTCTATGGGGTTTGCATTATAACAAACACACGGTTAACCCCTTATCTCCACCAGGACTCCCCGTGATTGCCTCAGTAACACAGACGGAGATACGATTCTATGGGGTTTGCATTATAACACACACGCGGTTAACCCCTTATCTCCACCAGGACTCCCCGTGATTGCCTCAGTAACACAGACGGAGATACGATTCTATGGGGTTTGCATTATAACACACACGCGGTTAACCCCTTATCTCCACCAGGACTCAGCGTGACTGCCTCAGTAACACAGACGGAGATATGATTCTATGGGGTTTGCATTATAACAAACACGCGGTTAACCCCTTATCTCCACCAGGACTCCCCGTGACTGCCTCAGTAACACAGACGGAGATACGATTCTATGGGGTTTGCATTATAACACACACGCGGTTAACCCCTTATCTCCACCAGGACTCCCCGTGACTGCCTCAGTAACACAGACGGAGATACGATTCTATGGGGTTTGCATTATAACACACACGCGGTTAACCCCTTATCTCCACCAGGACTCCCCGTGACTGCCTCAGTAACACAGACGGAGATACGATTCTATGGGGTTTGCATTATAACAAACACACGGTTAACCCCTTATCTCCACCAGGACTCGGCGTGATTGCCTCAGTAACACAGACAGAGATACGATTCTATGGGGTTTGCATTATAACAAACACGCGGTTAACCCCTTATCTCCACCAGGACTCCCCGTGACTGCCTCAGTAACACAGACGGAGATACGATTCTATGGGGTTTGCATTATAACACACACGCGGTTAACCCCTTATCTCCACCAGGACTCGCCGTGACTGCCTCAGTAACACAGACGGAGATACGATTCTATGGGGTTTGCATTATAACACACACACGGTTAACCCCTTATCTCCACCAGGACTCCCCGTGACTGCCTCAGTAACACAGACGGAGATACGATTCTATGGGGTTTGCATTATAACACACACGCGGTTAACCCCTTATCTCCACCAGGACTCAGCGTGACTGCCTCAGTAACACAGACGGAGATACGATTCTATGGGGTTTGCATTATAACACACACACGGTTAACCCCTTATCTCCACCAGGACTCGCCGTGATTGCCTCAGTAACACAGACGGAGATACGATTCTATGGGGTTTGCATTATAACACACACGCGGTTAACCCCTTATCTCCACCAGGACTCGCCGTGACTGCCTCAGTAACACAGACGGAGATACGATTCTATGGGGTTTGCATTATAACACACACGCGGTTAACCCCTTATCTCCACCAGGACTCAGCATGACTGCCTCAGTAACACAGACGGAGATACGATTCTATGGGGTTTGCATTATAACACACACGCGGTTAACCCCTTATCTCCACCAGGACTCAGCGTGACTGCCTCAGTAACACAGACGGAGATACGATTCTATGGGGTTTGCATTATAACACACACACGGTTAACCCCTTATCTCCACCAGGACTCCCCGTGACTGCCTCAGTAACACAGACGGAGATACGATTCTATGGGGTTTGCATTATAACACACACGCGGTTAACCCCTTATCTCCACCAGGACTCCCCGTGACTGCCTCAGTAACACAGACGGAGATACGATTCTATGGGGTTTGCATTATAACACACACGCGGTTAACCCCTTATCTCCACCAGGACTCCCCGTGACTGCCTCAGTAACACAGACGGAGATACGATTCTATGGGGTTTGCATTATAACAAACACACGGTTAACCCCTTATCTCCACCAGGACTCGGCGTGATTGCCTCAGTAACACAGACAGAGATACGATTCTATGGGGTTTGCATTATAACAAACACGCGGTTAACCCCTTATCTCCACCAGGACTCCCCGTGACTGCCTCAGTAACACAGACGGAGATACGATTCTATGGGGTTTGCATTATAACACACACGCGGTTAACCCCTTATCTCCACCAGGACTCGCCGTGACTGCCTCAGTAACACAGACGGAGATACGATTCTATGGGGTTTGCATTATAACACACACACGGTTAACCCCTTATCTCCACCAGGACTCCCCGTGACTGCCTCAGTAACACAGACGGAGATACGATTCTATGGGGTTTGCATTATAACACACACGCGGTTAACCCCTTATCTCCACCAGGACTCAGCGTGACTGCCTCAGTAACACAGACGGAGATACGATTCTATGGGGTTTGCATTATAACACACACACGGTTAACCCCTTATCTCCACCAGGACTCGCCGTGATTGCCTCAGTAACACAGACGGAGATACGATTCTATGGGGTTTGCATTATAACACACACGCGGTTAACCCCTTATCTCCACCAGGACTCGCCGTGACTGCCTCAGTAACACAGACGGAGATACGATTCTATGGGGTTTGCATTATAACACACACGCGGTTAACCCCTTATCTCCACCAGGACTCAGCATGACTGCCTCAGTAACACAGACGGAGATACGATTCTATGGGGTTTGCATTATAACACACACGCGGTTAACCCCTTATCTCCACCAGGACTCAGCGTGACTGCCTCAGTAACACAGACGGAGATACGATTCTATGGGGTTTGCATTATAACACACACACGGTTAACCCCTTATCTCCACCAGGACTCCCCGTGATTGCCTCAGTAACACAGACGGAGATACGATTCTATGGGGTTTGCATTATAACACACACGCGGTTAACCCCTTATCTCCACCAGGACTCAGCGTGACTGCCTCAGTAACACAGACGGAGATACGATTCTATGGGGTTTGCATTATAACAAACACGCGGTTAACCCCTTATCTCCACCAGGACTCCCCGTGACTGCCTCAGTAACACAGACGGAGATACGATTCTATGGGGTTTGCATTATAACAAACACGCGGTTAACCCCTTATCTCCACGAGGACTCAGCGTGACTGCCTCAGTAACACAGACGGAGATACGATTCTATGGGGTTTGCATTATAACACACACGCGGTTAACCCCTTATCTCCACCAGGACTCCCCGTGACTGCCTCAGTAACACAGACGGAGATACGATTCTATGGGGTTTGCATTATAACACACACGCGGTTAACCCCTTATCTCCACCAGGACTCCCCGTGATTGCCTCAGTAACACAGACGGAGATACGATTCTATGGGGTTTGCATTATAACACACACGCGGTTAACCCCTTATCTCCACCAGGACTCCCCGTGACTGCCTCAGTAACACAGACGGAGATACGATTCTATGGGGTTTGCATTATAACACACACGGTTAACCCCTTATCTCCACGAGGACTCCCCGTGACTGCCTCAGTAACACAGACGGAGATACGATTCTATGGGGTTTGCATTATAACACACACGCGGTTAACCCCTTATCTCCACCAGGACTCCCCGTGATTGCCTCAGTAACACAGACGGAGATACGATTCTATGGGGTTTGCATTATAACACACACACGGTTAACCCCTTATCTCCACCAGGACTCCCCGTGATTGCCTCAGTAACACAGACGGAGATACGATTCTATGGGGTTTGCATTATAACACACACACGGTTAACCCCTTATCTCCACCAGGACTCCCCGTGACTGCCTCAGTAACACAGACGGAGATACGATTCTATGGGGTTTGCATTATAACACACACGCGGTTAACCCCTTATCTCCACCAGGACTCAGCGTGACTGCCTCAGTAACACAGACGGAGATACGATTCTATGGGGTTTGCATTATAACACACACGCGGTTAACCCCTTATCTCCACCAGGACTCCCCGTGACTGCCTCAGTAACACAGACGGAGATACGATTCTATGGGGTTTGCATTATAACACACACACGGTTAACCCCTTATCTCCACCAGGACTCCCCGTGACTGCCTCAGTAACACAGACGGAGATACGATTCTATGGGGTTTGCATTATAACACACACACGGTTAACCCCTTATCTCCACCAGGACTCCCCGTGACTGCCTCAGTAACACAGACGGAGATACGATTCTATGGGGTTTGCATTATAACACACACGCGGTTAACCCCTTATCTCCACCAGGACTCAGCGTGACTGCCTCAGTAACACAGACGGAGATACGATTCTATGGGGTTTGCATTATAACACACACACGGTTAACCCCTTATCTCCACCAGGACTCCCCGTGACTGCCTCAGTAACACAGACGGAGATGTGATTCTATGGGGTTTGCATTATAACACACACACGGTTAACCCCTTATCTCCACCAGGACTCCCCGTGACTGCCTCAGTAACACAGACGGAGATACGATTCTATGGGGTTTGCATTATAACACACACGCGGTTAACCCCTTATCTCCACCAGGACTCCCCGTGATTGCCTCAGTAACACAGACGGAGATACGATTCTATGGGGTTTGCATTATAACACACACGCGGTTAACCCCTTATCTCCACCAGGACTCGGCGTGATTGCCTCAGTAACACAGACGGAGATACGATTCTATGGGGTTTGCATTATAACACACACGCGGTTAACCCCTTATCTCCACCAGGACTCCCCGTGACTGCCTCAGTAACACAGACGGAGATACGATTCTATGGGGTTTGCATTATAACACACACGCGGTTAACCCCTTATCTCCACCAGGACTCGGCGTGACTGCCTCAGTAACACAGACGGAGATACGATTCTATGGGGTTTGCATTATAACAAACACGCGGTTAACCCCTTATCTCCACCAGGACTCCCCGTGACTGCCTCAGTAACACAGACGGAGATACGATTCTATGGGGTTTGCATTATAACAAACACGCGGTTAACCCCTTATCTCCACCAGGACTCCCCGTGACTGCCTCAGTAACACAGACGGAGATGTGATTCTATGGGGTTTGCATTATAACAAACACGCGGTTAACCCCTTATCTCCACCAGGACTCGGCGTGACTGCCTCAGTAACACAGACGGAGATACGATTCTATGGGGTTTGCATTATAACACACACACGGTTAACCCCTTATCTCCACCAGGACTCCCCGTGATTGCCTCAGTAACACAGACGGAGATACGATTCTATGGGGTTTGCATTATAACACACACGCGGTTAACCCCTTATCTCCACCAGGACTCCCCGTGACTGCCTCAGTAACACAGACGGAGATACGATTCTATGGGGTTTGCATTATAACACACACACGGTTAACCCCTTATCTCCACCAGGACTCGCCGTGACTGCCTCAGTAACACAGACGGAGATACGATTCTATGGGGTTTGCATTATAACACACACACGGTTAACCCCTTATCTCCACCAGGACTCCCCGTGATTGCCTCAGTAACACAGACGGAGATACGATTCTATGGGGTTTGCATTATAACACACACACGGTTAACCCCTTATCTCCACGAGGACTCAGCGTGACTGCCTCAGTAACACAGACGGAGATACGATTCTATGGGGTTTGCATTATAACACACACGCGGTTAACCCCTTATCTCCACGAGGACTCGGCGTGACTGCCTCAGTAACACAGACGGAGATACGATTCTATGGGGTTTGCATTATAACAAACACGCGGTTAACCCCTTATCTCCACCAGGACTCCCCGTGATTGCCTCAGTAACACAGACGGAGATACGATTCTATGGGGTTTGCATTATAACACACATGCGGTTAACCCCTTATCTCCACCAGGACTCCCCGTGACTGCCTCAGTAACACAGACGGAGATACGATTCTATGGGGTTTGCATTATAACACACATGCGGTTAACCCCTTATCTCCACCAGGACTCCCCGTGATTGCCTCAGTAACACAGACGGAGATACGATTCTATGGGGTTTGCATTATAACACACACGCGGTTAACCCCTTATCTCCACCAGGACTCCCCGTGATTGCCTCAGTAACACAGACGGAGATACGATTCTATGGGGTTTGCATTATAACAAACACGCGGTTAACCCCTTATCTCCACCAGGACTCCCCGTGACTGCCTCAGTAACACAGACGGAGATACGATTCTATGGGGTTTGCATTATAACACACATGCGGTTAACCCCTTATCTCCACCAGGACTCCCCGTGACTGCCTCAGTAACACAGACGGAGATGTGATTCTATGGGGTTTGCATTATAACACACACGCGGTTAACCCCTTATCTCCACCAGGACTCCCCGTGATTGCCTCAGTAACACAGACGGAGATACGATTCTATGGGGTTTGCATTATAACAAACACGCGGTTAACCCCTTATCTCCACCAGGACTCAGCGTGATTGCCTCATTAACACAGACGGAGATACGATTCTATGGGGTTTGCATTATAACACACACGCGGTTAACCCCTTATCTCCACCAGGACTCCCCGTGATTGCCTCATTAACACAGACGGAGATACGATTCTATGGGGTTTGCATTATAACACACACGGTTAACCCCTTATCTCCACCAGGACTCGGCGTGATTGCCTCAGTAACACAGACGGAGATACGATTCTATGGGGTTTGCATTATAACACACACGCGGTTAACCCCTTATCTCCACCAGGACTCCCCGTGACTGCCTCAGTAACACAGACGGAGATACGATTCTATGGGGTTTGCATTATAACACACACGCGGTTAACCCCTTATCTCCACGAGGACTCAGCGTGACTGCCTCAGTAACACAGCAGAGGGCTCATGTAACTCGCACTGTCTTTCTGAATACAAATATGGCATAAACTATTGCATGGTGAAATCATACTTTCTATTGGTATGAAGGGGTTAATAATCCCCGGCCGCCTGCTAAAGGTGGGAGTTAACCTGTGTCCAAATATCACATTTCCAGCAGGTATACAGCACACGTTATAATGTTTCCACTTTATCCATTGTCAGGGATACAATCCCATTAACCCCCTCTCTCCCCCCCTCTCTCTCCCCCCCTCTCTCTCCCCCCCTCTCTCCCTCCCCCCTTCTCTCTCTCCCCCCCTCTCTCTCCCCCCCCTCTCTCTCTCCCCCCCTCTCTCTCTCCCCCCCTCTCTCCCCCACCCTCTCTCTCCCCCCCTCTCTCTCCCCCCCTCTCTCCCCCACCCTCTCTCCCCCACCCTCTCTCCCCCACCCTCTCTCCCCCACCCTCTCTCCCCCACCCTCTCTCTCCCCCTCTCTCCCCCCTCTCTCCGTGTTAATACATAACATAGCAATAACACAGTACTGCTGGGGAAATACATCTAGGACCTGGGACAATTCTGCTGAAGCGGGGGAATGCAGCTCAACATATACACAGATCCCATTAACCCCTCGTGTCCCGCACGATTGCAGGGACAGCCGGCTGGGTGTGACCCCTTTATTACAAGCCTGGCAGCTCATGACACACGGCCCCCGACACACGGCCCCTGTCGCGTGGCCCCTGTCACAACCCCTGTCATGGCCCCTGTCGCGCGGTCCCCGTCACGCGGCCCCTGTCGCGCGGGCCCCTCCCCTCACTGCGCTCTGCGTTTATATTGCGGCCGGAACCGCTCAGTGTATTTTACTCCATCGGATCCGCTTCCCGATCACTTCTGTAACCTGCTGTCCTGTACTACTCTCCCTCACCCCCCCCCCCACCATCTCCCCACCCCAACTCTCCCTCACCCCCCCACCCCCAACCTCCCTCACCCCCAACTCTCCCTCACCCCCCCCACCCCCAACTCTCCCTCACCCCCCCCCCCCCAACTCTTCCCTCACCCCCCACCATCTACGCCACCCCCAACTCTCCCTCACCCCCACCACCCCCAACTCTCCCTCACCCCCCACCATCTCCCCCACCCCCAACCTCCTCACCCCCCCACCCCCAACTCCCCCACCCCCCACCATCTCCCCCACCCCCAACTCTCCCTCACCCCCCCCCATCTCCCCCACCCCCAACTCTCCCTCACCCCCCCCCACCATCTCCCCCACCCCCAACTCTCCCTCACCCCCCCACCATCTCCCCCACCCCCAACTCTTCCCTCACCCCCCCACCATCTCCCCCACCCCCAACTCTCCCTCACCCCCCCACCCCCAACTCTCCCTCACCCCCCCCCCAACCTCCCTCACCCCCCACCACTACGCCACCCCCAACCTCCTCACCCCCCACCCCCCCAACTCTCCCTCACCCCCCCCCCAACCCCCCACCCCCCCCACACCACCCCCAACCCCCACCCCTCACCCCCCACCCCCAACCCCCACCCACCCCCCCCCCCCCACCACCCCCCACCCCCCAACCCCCACCCCCACCACCCCCACCCCACCACCCCCCCCCAACCCCCCACACCCCCCACCCCCCCCCCCACCCCCCACCACCCCCCACCCCAACCACCCCCCCCCCACCCCCACCCCCCACACCCCCACCCCCACCCCCACTACCCCACCCCCCCAACCCCCCACCCCACCCCCCACCCCCCCCCACCCCCAACTCTCCCTCACCCCCCACCATCTCCCCCACCCCCAACTCCCTCACCCCCCCACCCCCAACCTCCCTCACCCCCCACCATCTCCCCCACCCCCAACTCCCCACCCCCCACCCCACTCCCACCCCCCCAACCCCCCCCCAACTCTCCCTCACCCCCCCCACCCCCAACTCCCTCACCCCCACCTCCCACCCCCACCCCTCACCCCCCCCCACCCCCAACTCTCCCTCACCCCCCACCATCTCCCCCACCCCCAACTCTCCCTCACCCCCCCACCCCCAACTCTCCTCACCCCCCACCATCTCCCCCACCCCCAACTCTCCCTCACCCCCCCACCCCAACTCCCCACCCCCCCACCCCCAACTCCCCCACCCCCCACCAACCCCCCCCCCAACCCCCACCCCCACCCCCTCACCCCCCACCACCCCCACCCCCACTCCCCACACCCCCCACCCCAACTCTCCCTCACCCCCCACCATCTCCCCCACCCCCAACTCTCCCTCACCCCCCCACCCCCAACCTCCCTCACCCCCCCACCCCCAACTCTCCCTCACCCCCCACCACCCCAACTCTCCCTCACCCCCCACCATCTCCCCCACCCCCAACTCTCCCTCACCCCCCCCACCCCCAACTCTCCCTCACCCCCCACCATCTCCCCACCCCCAACTCTCCCTCACCCCCCCACCCCCAACTCTCCCTCACCCCCCACCATCTCCCCCACCCCCAACTCTCCCTCACCCCCCCCACCCCCAACTCTCCCTCACCCCCCCCCCCACCATCTCCCCCACCCCCAACCTCCCTCACCCCCCCCACCCCCAACTCTCCCTCACCCCCCACCATCTCCCCCACCCCCAACTCTCCCTCACACCCCCCACCCCCAACTCTCCCTCACCCCCCACCATCTCCCCCACCCCCAACTCTCCCTCACCCCCCCACCCCCAACCTCCTCACCCCCCCACCCCCCAACTCCCCCCCCCCCCACCACCCCAACTCCCCTCACCCCCCACCACTCCCCCACCCCCAACTCTCCCTCACCCCCCCACCCCCACTCTCCCACACCCCCACCATCTCCCCCACCCCCAACCTCCCTCACCCCCCCACCCCCAACTCCCTCACCCCCCACCATCTCCCACCCCCAACTCTCCCTCACCCCCCCCACCCCCAACTCTCCCTCACCCCCCCCCCCCACCATCTCCCCCACCCCCAACTCTCCCTCACCCCCCCCACCCCCAACTCTTCCCTCACCCCCCCCCCACCATCTCCCCCACCCCCAACTCTCCCTCACCCCCCCCACCCCCAACTCTCCCTCACCCCCCACCATCTCCCCCACCCCCAACTCTCCCTCACCCCCCCCACCCCCAACTCTCCCTCACCCCCCACCACCCCCAACTCCCCTCACCCCCCACCATCTCCCACCCAACCTCCCTCACCCCCCCCACCCCCAACTCTCCCTCACCCCCCACCATCTCCCCCACCCAACTCTCCCTCACCCCCCCACCCCCAACTCTCCCTCACCCCCCACCACCCCCAACTCTCCCTCACCCCCCACCATCTCCCCCACCCCAACTCTCCTCACCCCCCCACCATCTCCCCCACCCCCAACTCTCCCTCACCCCCCACCATCTCCCCCACCCCCAACTCTCCCTCACCCCCCCCACCATCCCCCACCCCCAACTCTCCCTCACCCCCCCATCTCCCCCACCCCCAACTCTCCCTCACCCCCCCACCCCCAACTCTCCCTCACCCCCCACCCCCAACTCTCCCTCACCCCCCACCATCTCCCCCACCCCCAACTCTCCCTCACCCCCCCACCCCCAACTCTCCCTCACCCCCCACCATCTCCCCCACCCCCAACTCTCCCTCATCCCCCCCACCCCCAACTCTCCCTCACCCCCCACCATCTCCCCCACCCCCCAACTCTCCCTCACACCCCCCACCCCCAACTCTTCCCTCACCCCCCACCATCTCCCCCACCCCCAACTCTCCCTCACCCCCCCACCATCTCCCCCACCCCCAACTCTTCCCTCACCCCCCATCTCCCCCACCCCCAACTCTCCCTCACCCCCCACCATCTCCCCACCCCCAACTCTCCCTCACCCCCCCCACCCCCAACTCTCCCTCACCCCCCACCACCATCTCCCCCACCTCTCCCTTACCCCCCCCACCCCCAACTCTCCCTCCCCCCCCCCCACTCTCCCTCACCCCCCCCCACCCCCAACTCTCCCTCACCCCCCACCACCATCTCTCCCACCTCTCCCTTACCCCCCCCACCCCCAACTCTCCCTCCCCCCCCCCCCACCCCCAACTCTCCCTCACCCCCCCCCCCACCCCCAACTCTCCCTCACCCCCCACCATCTCCCCACCCCCAACTCTCCCTCACCCCCCCACCCCCAACTCTTTCCTCACCCCCCACCATCTCCCCCACCCGAACTCTCCCTCACACCCCCCACCCCCAACTCTTCCCTCACCCCCCACCATCTCCCCCACCCCCAACTCTCCCTCACCCCCCCACCCCCAACTCTTTCCTCACCCCCCACCATCTCCCCCACCCCGAACTCTCCCTCACACCCCCCACCCCCAACTCTTCCCTCACCCCCCACCATCTCCCCCACCCCCAACTCTCCCTCACCCCCCCACCATCTCCTCCACCCCCAACTCTCCCTCACCAACTCTCCCTCACCCCCCCACCCCCAACTCTCCCTCACCACCCACCCTCCTCCCCCAACTCTCCCTCATCCCCCCCACCCCCAACTCTCCCTCACCCCCCCCCCCCCAACTCTCCCTCACCCCCCCACCATCTCCCCCAACCCCAACTCTCCCTCACCCCACCCCACCCCCAACTCTCCCTCACCACCCCCCCTCCTCCCCCAACTCTCCCTCACCCCCCCCACCCCAACTCTCCCTCACCAACCCCCCTCAACTCTCCCTCATCCCCCCGCACCCCCAACTCTCCCTCTCCCCCCCACCATCTCCCCCACCCCCAACTCTCCCTCACCCCCCACCATCTCCCCCACCCCCAACTCTCCCTCACCCCCCCACCATCTCCCCACCCCCAACTCTCCTCACCCCCGACCATCTCCCCCACCCCCACTCCCCTCACCCCCCACCACTCCCCACCCCAACTCTCCCTCACCCCCCACCATCTCCCCCACCCCAACTCTCCCTCACCCCCCACCTCATCCCCAACTCTCCCTCACCCCCCCACCATCCCCCCACCCCCAACTCTCCCTCAACCCCCACCATCTCCCCCACCCCCAACTCTCCACCATCCCCCCACCCCCAACTCTCCCTCACCCCCCCACCTCATCCCAACTCTCCCTCACCCCCCACCATCTCCCCCACCCCCAACTCTCCCTCACCCCTCACCATCTCCCCCACCCCCAACTCTCCCTCACCCCCCCCACCCCCACTCTCCCTCACCCCCCCCCCCCCAACTCTCCCTCATCCCCCCCACCCCCAACTCTCCTCACCCCCCACCATCTCCCCCACCCCCAACTCTCCCTCACCCCCCCCATCTCCCCCAACCCCAACTCTCCTCACCCCCCACCATCTCCCCCACTCCCCACCCCCCCCCAACTCCCCCCCCCACCCCCAACTCTCCCTCACCCCCCACCATCTCCCCCACCCCAACTCTCCCTCACCCCCCACCATCTCCCCCACCCCCAACTCTCCCTCACCCCCCCACCATCTCCCCCCCCCCAACTCTCCCTCACCCCCACCATCTCCCCCACCCCCAACTCTCCCTCACCCCCCACCACTCCCCCACCCCCAACTCTCCCTCACCCCCCCACCATCTCCCCCACCCCCAACTCTCCCTCACCCCCCCACCATCTCCCCACCCCCAACTCTTCCCTCACCCCCCACCATCTCCCCCACCCCCAACTCTTCCCTCACCCCCCCATCTCCCCCACCCCCAACTCTCCCTCACCCCCCCATCTCCCCCACCCCCAACTCTTCCCTCACCCCCCCACCATCTCCCCCACCCCCAACTCTCCCTCACCCCCCACCATCTCCCCCACCCCAACTCTCCCTCACCCCCCACCATCTCCCCCAACCCCAACTCTCCCTCATCCCCCCACCATCTCCCCCACCCCCAACCTCCCCTCACCCCCCACCATCTCTCCCACCCCCAACCTCCCTCACCCCCACCATCTTCCCCAACCCCACTCTCCCTCACCCCCCCACCATCTCCCCCACCCCCAACTCTCCCTCACCCCCCACCATCTCCCCCACCCCCAACTCTCCCTCACCCCCCACCATCTCCCCCACCCCCCACCATCTCCCCCACCCCCAACTCTCCCTCACCCCCCCCCATCATCCCGAACTCTCCCTCACCCCCCACCATCTCCCCCACCCCCAACTCTCCCTCACCCCCCACCATCTCCCCCACCCCCAACTCTCCCTCACCCCCCCACCATCTCCCCCACCCCCAACTCTCCCTCACCCCCCACCATCTCCCCCACCCCCAACTCTCCCTCACCCCCCACCATCTCCCCCACCCCCCCCCACCATCTCCCCCACCCCCAACTCTCCCTCACCCCTCCCCACCCCCAACTCTCCCCTCACCCCCCACCCACCCCTCCCCACCCCCAACTCTCCCCTCACCCCCCACCCACCCCCAACTCTTCCCTCACCCCCCCACCATCTCCCCCAACCCCAACTCTCCCTCATCCCCCCACCATCTCCCCCACCCCCAACTCTCCCTCACCCACCCACCATCTCCCCCACCCCCAACTCTCCCTCACCCCCCACCATCTCCCCCACCCCCAACTCTCCCTCACCCCCCACCATCTCCCCACCCCCAACTCTCCCTCACCCCCAACTCCCTCACCCCCCACCATCTCCCCCACCCCCAACTCTTCCTCACCCCCCACCATCGCCCCCACCCCCAACTCTCCCTCACCCCCACTCCCTCACCCCCCACCATCTCCCCCACCCCCAACTCTCTCTCACCCCCCCACCTCATCCCCAACTCTCCCTCACCCCCCCCCACCCCCAACTCTCCCTCACCCCCAACTCCCTCACCCCCCTCATCCCAAACTCTCCCTCACCCCCCCCCATCCCCAACTGTCCCTCACCCCCCCCTCAACCCCAACTCTCCCTCATCCCCCACCATCTCCCCACCCCCCACTCTCCCTCACCCCTCCCCACCATCTCCCCCACCCCCAACTCTCCCTCACCCCCAACTCCCTCACCCCCCCTCATCCCAAACTCTCCCTCACCCCCCCATCCCCAACTGTCCCTCACCCCCCCTCATCCCCAACTCTCCCTCACCCCCCCCCTCTCATCCCAAACTCTCCCTCACCCCCCATCTCCCACATCCCCAACTCTCCCTCACCCCCCCCTCATCCCCAACTCTTCCTCACCCCACCCCCCATCTCCCACATCCCCAACTCTCCCTCACCCCCCCACCATCTCCCCCACCCCCAACTCTCCCTCACCCCCCACCATCTCCCCCACCCCCACCTCACCCCCCCCACCATCTCCCCACCCCCAACTCTCCCTCACCCCTCCCCACCCCCAACTCTCCCTCACCCCCACCCACCCCCAACTCTTCCCTCACCCCCCCACCATCTCCCCCAACCCCAACTCTCCCTCATCCCCCCACCATCTCCCCCACCCCCAACTCTCCCTCACCCACCCACCATCTCCCCCACCCCCAACTCTCCCTCACCCCCCCACCATCTCCCCCACCCCCAACTCTCCCTCACCCCCCACCATCTCCCCACCCCCAACTCTCCCTCACCCCCAACTCCCTCACCCCCCACCATCTCCCCCACCCCCAACTCTCCCTCACCCCCCACCATCGCCCCCACCCCCAACTCTCCCTCACCCCCAACTCCCTCACCCCCCACCATCTCCCCCACCCCCAACTCTCTCTCACCCCCCCACCTCATCCCCAACTCTCCCTCACCCCCCCCACCCCCAACTCTCCCTCACCCCCAACTCCCTCACCCCCCTCATCCCAAACTCTCCCTCACCCCCCCCCCATCCCCAACTGTCCCTCACCCCCCCCTCAACCCCAACTCTCCCTCATCCCCCCACCATCTCCCCCACCCCCCACTCTCCCTCACCCCTCCCCACCATCTCCCCCACCCCCAACTCTCCCTCACCCCCAACTCCCTCACCCCCCCTCATCCCAAACTCTCCCTCACCCCCCCATCCCCAACTGTCCCTCACCCCCCCTCATCCCCAACTCTCCCTCACCCCCCCCTCTCATCCCAAACTCTCCCTCACCCCCCATCTCCCACATCCCCAACTCTCCCTCACCCCCCCCCCTCATCCCCAACTCTTCCTCACCCCACCCCCCATCTCCCACATCCCCAACTCTCCCTCACCCCCCCTCATCCCCAACTCTCCCTCACTCCCCCCCCCATCTCCCTCATCCCCCCTCATCCCCAACTCTCCCTCACCCCCTCATCCCCAACTCTCCCTCACCCCCTCATCCCCAAATCTCCCTCACCCCCCTCATCCCCAACTCTCCCTCACCCCCCCTCATCCCAACTCTCCCTAACCCCCACCTCATCTCCAACTCTCCCTCACTTACCCCACTCTCCCACATCCCCCCATCTCCCACATCCCCAACTCTCCCTCATTCCTCCCTGCCCATATTCTCACCCACTCTCTCTATCCTCTCTCTCTTCCATCTCTCACCACTGTCTCGATCCTCTCTCCCCCATCTCTCTATCCTCTCTCCCCTCATCTCTCACCACTCTATCCTCTCTCCCCTCCATCTCTCACACGCTATCCTCTCTCCCCATCTCTCACCGCGCTCCCTATCCTCTCTCCCCCATTTCTCACCTCTCTTTCTCTATCCTCTCTCACCACTCTCTATCCTCTCCCCATCTCTCACTACTCTCTCTATCCTCTCTCCCCCCATCTCTCACCACTCTCTCTATCCTCTCTCCCCCCATCCGTCACCACTCTCTCTATCCTCTCTCCCCCCTTCCCTCACCACTCTCTCTATCCTCTCTATCCTCTCTCCCCCCATCCCTCACTGTCATGGAACAAGAACTACATTTCTGACTCACCCCCCTCTCTCCTCTGCAGCTTCTGCCTGTCAGATCTCATTCCCAGCTGCATGGAGTTTGCACACACACACTGTGCCTGTGTAACATGCAACAATGTTGCATTTCTTGCCTCCAAGCATGGAATCAGTGAGCTGCTACAGCAGTTTCTGAGATCCTCACCAGAATGGGCTAGTCTGCACCCCTCCTGTTTGTTCAGACATGGTCTGCCCCTAGACTATTCCTTTACCCACACTGCACCTCACTTCCTTTTCCACCCTGGAGACAGTGAGTAAAGAACCCCTTCTCTGCTTATACCCCTTGGTGAGGCCATCTCTTTTTACCGGTTCCTAACTAATAATCACCACTACACACCATCCACAAGTATCTGTACCCTGCTGCCTTTTCCCAATAAAGTGGAGGAAATATTACAGGGCTTGGAGTGATTTGAAAGGGAACTGTGTTAAAGCTATCGGGAGCCATTCATACCAACGTGCCCTGGCTTCAGAAAACTCACCACTCTCTCTATCCTCTCCCCCCCATCTCTCACCCATCTCTCTCTATCACCCCCTCTCGATGTCTGTCCTCTCCCCCGTCTCTCTCTCCTCTCGCTCACCCCCCATCTCTCTGTTCTCTCTCTAACCCCTATTGCTCTCTGTCCTCTCCCCTGTCTCTCTCACCCCCCACATCTCTGTCCCCCATTTCTCACCTCTCTTTCTCTATCCTCTCTGTCCCCCATTTCTCACCTCTCTTTCTCTATCCTCTCTCACCAATCTCTATCTTCTCCCCATCTCTCACCACTCTCTCTATCCTCTCTCCCCTCATCTCTCACCACTCTCTCTATCCTCTCTCCCCTCATCTCTCACTACTCGCTCTATCCCCTCTCCCCCCATCCCTCACCACTCTCTATCCTCTCTCACCACTCTCTCTATCCTCTCTCCCCCCATCTCTCACCACTCTCTCTATCCTCTCTCCCCCCATCTCTCTCTGTCCTCTCTCTCACCCACTCTCGATGTCTGTCCTCTCCCCCGTCTATCTCTCCTCTCTCTCACCCCCATCTCTCTGTTCTCTCTCACCCCTATCGCTCTCTGTCCTCTCCCCTGTCTCTCTCACCCCCCCCCCACATCTCTGTCCTCTCTCTCAACCCCTCTCGCTCTCTGTTCTCTCCCCTGTCTCTTTCCCCTCTGTCTCACCCCCGTCTCTCCTTCTTTACGTCTCTCTCACTCCATGTCTTTTTCCCTCTAAAACCCCTCTTTCTCACACCCCTCTCTCCCTCTCACCTCTCCACCCCCTCTCTGTTCCTTCTCCCCCATGGCCCCTCACATTCTCCCCCTCTACCCCCTTCTCTCCTCTCTGCCCCCTTCCCTCACTCTCTTCCATCCTTTATCCCCCCCTCTCTCCTCCTCTCTTCCCCCTCCCTCTCCCATCCTCTACTCTCCCCTTCATTTTTCCTCTGTCCCGCTTTCTATCTCTCTCTCCCCTCCCTCCTCCCTCTCCCAACTCGCTCCTCCCTCCCCCCTCTCTATCCCTCCCTCTCTCCTTCCCCCCCTCTCTTCCCTCCCCCCTCCTCTTCCCCCTCCCCCTTTTCCCTCCACCCCTCCCTGCCCCCTTCCTCTCTTCCCTCCCTCTCCCCTCCCCTTCTACCCTCTCCCTCCCCCTCTTTTCCCTCCCTCCTCCCTCTTTTCCCTCCCCCCTCCCTCTTTTCCCTTCCCCCTCCCTCTTTTCCCTTCCCCCTCCCTCTTCCCCCCCTCCCTCCCCTCTCTTCCCCCCTCCCCCCTCCCTCTCTTCCCCCTCCCCCCTCCCTCTCTTCCCCCCCTCCCTCTCTCTCTTCCCCCCTCCCCCCTCTCCCCTCTCCTGATCCTCAGAAGGTCGTTATGGTCAGCAAGAGTAAAGTCGCCGCAGCGTGTGACCTTCTCCTCCTCCTCCTCCTCCTCCTCCTCTGTGTAACGGATAAATCCTGGACATGCTCTCACCGGCCGCGGATTAGAGACCTCACTGGGCACAAATCCGGTGTTGGCAGCGGGCGCCGATTAACCCGTCCCAGGCGCGTTCCTGGCACAGGGCCATGTCTACTTAGTGTGAGTGTTGTGAGACTCCCCGGAGCCGGGGCGTCTAACACAAGATAACAGCCGAGAGACCGCTGTGAGCACACCTGGGAAATAAGAGCATTTGCATATTCAAAGGAGCTTTCTCCCAGGTACCTCAGTTACCCGACTTCTCTCCACGTGTTGTATAAAGCACAGCTGGGTGGGGGGGCCGTGCTGTATAAAGCAAAGCTGGGTGGGGGCCGTGTTGTATAAAGCAAAGCTGGGTGGGGGGGGGGGCTGTGCTGTATAAAGCACAGCTGGGTGGGGGGGGCCGTGCTGTATAAAGCAAAGCTGGGTGGGGGCCGTGCTGTATAAAGCAAAGCTGGGTGGGGGCCGTGCTGTATAAAGCAAAGCTGGGTGGGGGGCCGTGCTGTATAAAGCAAAGCTGGGTGGGGGCCGTGTTGTATAAAGCAAAGCTGGGTGGGGGGCCGTGCTGTATAAAGCAAAGCTGGGTGGGGGCCGTGCTGTATAAAGCAAAGCTGGGTGGGGGCGTGCTGTATAAAGCAAAGCTGGGTGGGGGGCGTGTTGTATAAAGCACAGCTGGGTGGGGGCCGTGCTGTATAAAGCAAAGCTGGGTGGGGGCCGTGCTGTATAAAGCAAAGCTGGGTGGGGGCCGTGCTGTATAAAGCAAAGCTGGGTGGGGGCCGTGCTGTATAAAGCAAAGCTGGGTGGGGGCCGTGCTGTATAAAGCAAAGCTGGGTGGGGGGCCGTGCTGTATAAAGCAAAGCTGGGTGGGGGCCGTGCTGTATAAAGCAAAGCTGGGTGGGGGCCGTGCTGTATAAAGCACAGCTGGGTGGGGGGGGGGCCGTGCTGTATAAAGCAAAGCTGGGTGGGGGCCGTGCTGTATAAAGCAAAGCTGGGTGGGGGCCGTGTTGTATAAAGCAAAGCTGGGTGGGGGGGCCGTGCTGTATAAAGCAAAGCTGGGTGGGGGCCGTGCTGTATAAAGCAAAGCTGGGTGGGGGCCGTGCTGTATAAAGCAAAGCTGGGTGGGGGGCTGTGCTGTATAAAGCAAAGCTGGGTGGGGGCCGTGCTGTATAAAGCAAAGCTGGGTGGGGGCCGTGCTGTATAAAGCACAGCTGGGTGGGGGCTGTGCTGTATAAAGCAAAGCTGGGTGGGGGCCGTGCTGTATAAAGCAAAGCTGGGTGGGGGGCCGTGCTGTATAAAGCACAGCTGGGTGGGGGCCGTGCTGTATAAAGCAAAGCTGGGTGGGGGGGCCGTGCTGTATAAAGCAAAGCTGGGTGGGGGCCGTGCTGTATAAAGCACAGCTGGGTGGGGGGCGTGCTGTATAAAGCAAAGCTGGGTGGGGGGCCGTGCTGTATAAAGCACAGCTGGGTGGGGGGGCCGTGCTGTATAAAGCAAAGCTGGGTGGGGGCCGTGCTGTATAAAGCAAAGCTGGGTGGGGGCCGTGCTGTATAAAGCAAAGCTGGGTGGGGGCGTGTTGTATAAAGCAAAGCTGGGTGGGGGCCGTGCTGTATAAAGCACAGCTGGGTGGGGGCCGTGCTGTATAAAGCAAAGCTGGGTGGGGGCCGTGCTGTATAAAGCAAAGCTGGGTGGGGGCCGTGCTGTATAAAGCAAAGCTGGGTGGGGGCCGTGCTCTATAAAGCACAGCTGGGTGGGGGGCCGTGCTGTATAAAGCAAAGCTGGGTGGGGGCCGTGCTGTATAAAGCAAAGCTGGGTGGGGGGGCCGTGCTGTATAAAGCAAAGCTGGGTGGGGCCGTGCTGTATAAAGCAAAGCTGGGTGGGGGCCGTGCTGTATAAAGCAAAGCTGGGTGGGGGCCGTGCTGTATAAAGCAAAGCTGGGTGGGGGCCGTGCTGTATAAAGCACAGCTGGGTGGGGGCCGTGCTGTATAAAGCAAAGCTGGGTGGGGGCCGTGCTGTATAAAGCAAAGCTGGGTGGGGGCCGTGCTGTATAAAGCAAAGCTGGGTGGGGGCGTGTTGTATAAAGCAAAGCTGGGTGGGGGCCGTGCTGTATAAAGCACAGCTGGGTGGGGGCCGTGCTGTATAAAGCAAAGCTGGGTGGGGGCTGTGCTGTATAAAGCAAAGCTGGTGGGGGCCGTGCTGTATAAAGCAAAGCTGGGTGGGGGCCGTGCTGTATAAAGCAAAGCTGGGTGGGGGCCGTGCTGTATAAAGCAAAGCTGGGTGGGGGCCGTGCTGTATAAAGCAAAGCTGGGTGGGGGCCGTGCTGTATAAAGCACAGCTGGGTGGGGGCCGTGCTGTATAAAGCAAAGCTGGGTGGGGGGCCGTGCTGTATAAAGCAAAGCTGGGTGGGGGGCCGTGCTGTATAAAGCAAAGCTGGGTGGGGGCCGTGCTGTATAAAGCAAAGCTGGGTGGGGGGGGCGTGCTGTATAAAGCAAAGCTGGGTGGGGGCCGTGCTGTATAAAGCAAAGCTGGGTGGGGGCGTGCTGTATAAAGCAAAGCTGGTGGGGCCGTGCTGTATAAAGCACAGCTGGGTGGGGGCCGTGCTGTATAAAGCACAGCTGGGTGGGGGCCGTGCTGTATAAAGCAAAGCTGGGTGGGGGCTGTGCTGTATAAAGCAAAGCTGGGTGGGGGCCGTGCTGTATAAAGCAAAGCTGGGTGGGGGCCGTGCTGTATAAAGCAAAGCTGGGTGGGGGCCGTGCTGTATAAAGCAAAGCTGGGTGGGGGCCGTGCTGTATAAAGCAAAGCTGGGTGGGGGCCGTGCTGTATAAAGCAAAGCTGGGTGGGGGGGCCGTGCTGTATAAAGCAAAGCTGGGTGGGGGCCGTGCTGTATAAAGCAAAGCTGGGTGGGGGCCGTGCTGTATAAGCAAAGCTGGGTGGGGGCCGTGCTGTATAAAGCAAAGCTGGGTGGGGGCCGTGCTGTATAAAGCAAAGCTGGGTGGGGGGGTCGTGTTGTATAAAGCAAAGCTGGGTGGGGGGCCGTGCTGTATAAAGCAAAGCTGGGTGGGGGCCGTGCTGTATAAAGCAAAGCTGGGTGGGGGCCGTGCTGTATAAAGCAAAGCTGGGTGGGGGCCGTGCTGTATAAAGCAAAGCTGGGTGGGGGCCGTGCTGTATAAAGCAAAGCTGGGTGGGGGGGCCGTGCTGTATAAAGCAAAGATGGGTGGGGGCCGTGCTGTATAAATCAAAGCTGGGTGGGGGCCGTGCTGTATAAAGCAAAGCTGGGTGGGGGGGCGTGTTGTATAAAGCAAAGCTGGGTGGGGGGGGGCGTGTTGTATAAAGCAAAGCTGGGTGGGGGGGCCGTGCTGTATAAAGCAAAGCTGGGTGGGGGCCGTGCTGTATAAAGCAAAGCTGGGTGGGGGCCGTGCTGTATAAAGCAAAGCTGGGTGGGGCCGTGCTGTATAAAGCACAGCTGGGTGGGGGCCGTGCTGTATAAAGCAAAGCTGGGTGGGGGGCTGTGCTGTATAAAGCAAAGCTGGGTGGGGGCCGTGCTGTATAAAGCAAAGCTGGGTGGGGGCCGTGCTGTATAAAGCACAGCTGGGTGGGGGGCTGTGCTGTATAAAGCAAAGCTGGGTGGGGGCCGTGCTGTATAAAGCAAAGCTGGGTGGGGGCCGTGCTGTATAAAGCACAGCTGGGTGGGGGGCCGTGCTGTATAAAGCAAAGCTGGGTGGGGGGGGGGGCCGTGCTGTATAAAGCAAAGCTGGGTGGGGGCCGTGCTGTATAAAGCACAGCTGGGTGGGGGGCGTGCTGTATAAAGCAAAGCTGGGTGGGGGGCCGTGCTGTATAAAGCACAGCTGGGTGGGGGGGCCGTGCTGTATAAAGCAAAGCTGGGTGGGGGCCGTGCTGTATAAAGCAAAGCTGGGTGGGGGCCGTGCTGTATAAAGCAAAGCTGGGTGGGGGCGTGTTGTATAAAGCAAAGCTGGGTGGGGGCCGTGCTGTATAAAGCACAGCTGGGTGGGGGCCGTGCTGTATAAAGCAAAGCTGGGTGGGGGCCGTGCTGTATAAAGCAAAGCTGGGTGGGGGCCGTGCTGTATAAAGCAAAGCTGGGTGGGGGCCGTGCTCTATAAAGCACAGCTGGGTGGGGGGCCGTGCTGTATAAAGCAAAGCTGGGTGGGGGCCGTGCTGTATAAAGCAAAGCTGGGTGGGGGGGCCGTGCTGTATAAAGCAAAGCTGGGTGGGGGCCGTGCTGTATAAAGCAAAGCTGGGTGGGGGCCGTGCTGTATAAAGCAAAGCTGGGTGGGGGCCGTGCTGTATAAAGCAAAGCTGGGTGGGGGCCGTGCTGTATAAAGCAAAGCTGGGTGGGGGCCGTGCTGTATAAAGCACATCTGGGTGGGGGGCGTGCTGTATAAAGCAAAGCTGGGTGGGGGCCGTGCTGTATAAAGCAAAGCTGGGTGGGGGCCGTGCTGTATAAGCACAGCTGGGTGGGGGCCGTGCTGTATAAAGCAAAGCTGGGTGGGGGCCGTGCTGTATAAAGCAAAGCTGGGTGGGGGCCGTGCTGTATAAAGCAAAGCTGGGTGGGGGGCGTGTTGTATAAAGCAAAGCTGGGTGGGGGCCGTGCTGTATAAAGCACAGCTGGGTGGGGGCCGTGCTGTATAAAGCAAAGCTGGGTGGGGGCTGTGCTGTATAAAGCAAAGCTGGGTGGGGGCCGTGCTGTATAAAGCAAAGCTGGGTGGGGGCCGTGCTGTATAAAGCAAAGCTGGGTGGGGGCCGTGCTGTATAAAGCAAAGCTGGGTGGGGGCCGTGCTGTATAAAGCAAAGCTGGGTGGGGGCCGTGCTGTATAAAGCACAGCTGGGTGGGGGGCCGTGCTGTATAAAGCAAAGCTGGGTGGGGGGCCGTGCTGTATAAAGCAAAGCTGGGTGGGGGGCCGTGCTGTATAAAGCAAAGCTGGGTGGGGGCCGTGCTGTATAAAGCAAAGCTGGGTGGGGGGGGCGTGCTGTATAAAGCAAAGCTGGGTGGGGGCCGTGCTGTATAAAGCAAAGCTGGGTGGGGGCGTGCTGTATAAAGCAAAGCTGGGTGGGGGCCGTGCTGTATAAAGCACAGCTGGGTGGGGGCCGTGCTGTATAAAGCAAAGCTGGGTGGGGGCCGTGCTGTATAAAGCAAAGCTGGGTGGGGGCCGTGCTGTATAAAGCAAAGCTGGGTGGGGGCCGTGCTGTATAAAGCACAGCTGGGTGGGGGCCGTGCTGTATAAAGCACAGCTGGGTGGGGGCCGTGCTGTATAAAGCAAAGCTGGGTGGGGGCTGTGCTGTATAAAGCAAAGCTGGGTGGGGGCCGTGCTGTATAAAGCAAAGCTGGGTGGGGGCCGTGCTGTATAAAGCAAAGCTGGGTGGGGGCCGTGCTGTATAAAGCAAAGCTGGGTGGGGGCCGTGCTGTATAAAGCAAAGCTGGGTGGGGGCCGTGCTGTATAAAGCAAAGCTGGGTGGGGGGGCCGTGCTGTATAAAGCAAAGCTGGGTGGGGGCCGTGCTGTATAAAGCAAAGCTGGGTGGGGGCCGTGCTGTATAAAGCAAAGCTGGGTGGGGGCCGTGCTGTATAAAGCAAAGCTGGGTGGGGGCCGTGCTGTATAAAGCAAAGCTGGGTGGGGGGGTCGTGTTGTATAAAGCAAAGCTGGGTGGGGGGGGCCGTGCTGTATAAAGCAAAGCTGGGTGGGGGCCGTGCTGTATAAAGCAAAGCTGGGTGGGGGCCGTGCTGTATAAAGCAAAGCTGGGTGGGGGGGGGCGTGCTGTATAAAGCACAGCTGGGTGGGGGGGGCCGTGCTGTATAAAGCAAAGCTGGGTGGGGGCCGTGCTGTATAAAGCAAAGCTGGGTGGGGGGGCCGTGCTGTATAAAGCAAAGCTGGGTGGGGGCCGTGCTGTATAAAGCAAAGCTGGGTGGGGGCCGTGCTGTATAAAGCAAAGCTGGGTGGGGGCCGTGCTGTATAAAGCAAAGCTGGGTGGGGGCCGTGCTCTATAAAGCAAAGCTGGGTGGGGGGGCCGTGCTGTATAAAGCAAAGATGGGTGGGGGCCGTGCTGTATAAATCAAAGCTGGGTGGGGGCCGTGCTGTATAAAGCAAAGCTGGGTGGGGGGGCGTGTTGTATAAAGCAAAGCTGGGTGGGGGGGCGTGTTGTATAAAGCAAAGCTGGGTGGGGGGGCCGTGCTGTATAAAGCAAAGCTGGGTGGGGGCCGTGCTGTATAAAGCAAAGCTGGGTGGGGGCCGTGTTGTATAAAGCAAAGCTGGGTGGGGGCCGTGCTGTATAAATCAAAGCTGGGTGGGGGCCGTGCTGTATAAAGCACAGCTGGGTGGGGGCCGTGCTGTATAAAGCAAAGCTGGGTGGGGGCCGTGCTGTATAAAGCAAAGCTGGGTGGGGGGGCCGTGCTGTATAAAGCAAAGCTGGGTGGGGGGGGCCGTGTTGTATAAAGCAAAGCTGGGTGGGGGCCGTGCTGTATAAAGCAAAGCTGGGTGGGGGCCGTGCTGTATAAAGCAAAGCTGGGTGGGGGCCGTGCTGTATAAAGCAAAGCTGGGTGGGGGGGGTCGTGTTGTATAAAGCAAAGCTGGGTGGGGGGGCCGTGCTGTATAAAGCAAAGCTGGGTGGGGGCCGTGCTGTATAAAGCAAAGCTGGGTGGGGGCCGTGCTGTATAAAGCAAAGCTGGGTGGGGGCCGTGCTGTATAAAGCAAAGCTGGGTGGGGGCCGTGCTGTATAAAGCAAAGCTGGGTGGGGGGCCGTGCTGTATAAAGCAAAGCTGGGTGGGGGGGCCGTGTTGTATAAAGCAAAGCTGGGTGGGGGCCGTGCTGTATAAAGCAAAGCTGGGTGGGGGCCGTGCTGTATAAAGCAAAGCTGGGTGGGGGGCCGTGCTGTATAAAGCAAAGCTGGGTGGGGGCCGTGCTGTATAAAGCAAAGCTGGGTGGGGCCGTGCTGTATAAAGCAAAGCTGGGTGGGGGCCGTGCTGTATAAAGCAAAGCTGGGTGGGGGCCGTGCTGTATAAAGCAAAGCTGGGTGGGGGCCGTGCTGTATATAGCAAAGCTGGGTGGGGGCCGTGCTGTATAAAGCAAAGCTGGGTGGGGGCCGTGCTGTATAAAGCAAAGCTGGGTGGGGGCCGTGCTGTATAAAGCAAAGCTGGGTGGGGGGCCGTGCTGTATAAATCAAAGCTGGGTGGGGGCCGTGCTGTATAAAGCAAAGCTGGGTGGGGGGGCGTGTTGTATAAAGCAAAGCTGGGTGGGGGGGCCGTGCTGTATAAAGCAAAGCTGGGTGGGGGGGCGTGTTGTATAAAGCAAAGCTGGGTGGGGGCGTGTTGTATAAAGCAAAGCTGGGTGGGGGCCGTGCTGTATAAAGCAAAGCTGGGTGGGGGCCGTGTTGTATAAAGCAAAGCTGGGTGGGGGGCCGTGTTGTATAAAGCAAAGCTGGGTGGGGGCCGTGCTGTATAAATCAAAGCTGGGTGGGGGCCGTGCTGTATAAAGCAAAGCTGGGTGGGGGCCGTGCTGTATAAAGCAAAGCTGGGTGGGGGCCGTGCTGTATAAAGCACAGCTGGGTGGGGGCCGTGCTGTATAAAGCAAAGCTGGGTGGGGGCCGTGCTGTATAAAGCAAAGCTGGGTGGGGGGGCCGTGCTGTATAAAGCAAAGCTGGGTGGGGGCGTGTTGTATAAAGCAAAGCTGGGTGGGGGGCCGTGCTGTATAAAGCAAAGCTGGGTGGGGGCCGTGTTGTATAAAGCAAAGCTGGGTGGGGGGCCGTGTTGTATAAAGCAAAGCTGGGTGGGGGGGCCGTGTTGTATAAAGCAAAGCTGGGTGGGGGGGCCGTGTTGTATAAAGCAAAGCTGGGTGGGGGCCGTGTTGTATAAAGCAAAGCTGGGTGGGGGCCGTGCTGTATAAAGCAAAGCTGGGTGGGGCCGTGCTGTATAAAGCAAAGCTGGGTGGGGGCCGTGCTGTATAAAGCAAAGCTGGGTGGGGGCCGTGTTGTATAAAGCAAAGCTGGGTGGGGGCCGTGTTGATAAAGCAAAGCTGGGTGGGGGCCGTGCTGTATAAAGCAAAGCTGGGGTGGGGGGCCGTGCTGTATAAAGCAAAGCTGGTGGGGGCCGTGTTGTATAAAGCAAAGCTGGGTGGGGGGCCGTGTTGTATAAAGCAAAGCTGGGTGGGGGGCCGTGTTGTATAAAGCAAAGCTGGGTGGGGGCCGTGCTGTATAAATCAAAGCTGGGTGGGGGCCGTGCTGTATAAAGCAAAGCTGGGTGGGGGCGTGTTGTATAAAGCAAAGCTGGGTGGGGGCCGTGCTGTATAAAGCAAAGCTGGGTGGGGGGCCGTGCTGTATAAAGCAAAGCTGGGTGGGGGGGCCGTGTTGTATAAAGCAAAGCTGGGTGGGGGGGCCGTGTTGTATAAAGCAAAGCTGGGTGGGGGCCGTGTTGTATAAAGCAAAGCTGGGTGGGGGCCGTGCTGTATAAAGCAAAGCTGGGTGGGGGCCGTGCTGTATAAAGCAAAGCTGGGTGGGGGCCGTGCTGTATAAAGCAAAGCTGGGTGGGGGCGTGTTGTATAAAGCAAAGCTGGGTGGGGGCCGTGCTGTATAAAGCAAAGCTGGGTGGGGGCCGTGCTGTATAAAGCAAAGCTGGGTGGGGGGCCGTGTTGTATAAAGCAAAGCTGGGTGGGGGGGCCGTGCTGTATAAAGCAAAGCTGGGTGGGGGCCGTGCTGTATAAAGCAAAGCTGGGTGGGGGGGGGGGGGGTCCGTGCTGTATAAAGCAAAGCTGGGTGGGGGCCGTGCTGTATAAAGCAAAGCTGGGTGGGGGCCGTGCTGTATAAAGCAAAGCTGGGTGGGGGGCCGTGCTGTATAAAGCAAAGCTGGGTGGGGGCCGTGCTGTATAAAGCAAAGCTGGGTGGGGGCCGTGCTGTATAAAGCAAAGCTGGGTGGGGGGGCCGTGCTGTATAAAGCAAAGCTGGGTGGGGGGGGCCGTGCTGTATAAAGCAAAGCTGGATGGGGGGCCGTGCTGTATAAAGCAAAGCTGGGTGGGGGCCGTGCTGTATAAAGCAAAGCTGGGTGGGGGCCGTGTTGTATAAAGCAAAGCTGGGTGGGGGCGTGTTGTATAAAGCAAAGCTGGGTGGGGGCCGTGCTGTATAAAGCAAAGCTGGGTGGGGGCGTGTTGTATAAAGCAAAGCTGGGTGGGGGGCCGTGCTGTATAAAGCAAAGCTGGGTGGGGGCCGTGCTGTATAAAGCAAAGCTGGGTGGGGGGGCCGTGCTGTATAAAGCAAAGCTGGGTGGGGGCCGTGCTGTATAAAGCAAAGCTGGGTGGGGGGGCCGTGCTGTATAAAGCAAAGCTGGGTGGGGGCCGTGCTGTATAAAGCAAAGCTGGGTGGGGGCCGTGCTGTATAAAGCAAAGCTGGGTGGGGGGCCGTGTTGTATAAAGCAAAGCTGGGTGGGGGGCTGTGCTGTATAAAGCAAAGCTGGGTGGGGGGGGGCATGTTGTATAAAGCAAAGCTGGGTGGGGGCCGTGTTGTATAAAGCAAAGCTGGGTGGGGGGGCCGTGCTGTATAAAGCAAAGCTGGGTGGGGGCATGTTGTATAAAGCAAAGCTGGGTGGGGGCGTGTTGTATAAAGCAAAGCTGGGTGGGGGGGCCGTGCTGTATAAAGCAAAGCTGGGTGGGGGCCGTGTTGTATAAAGCAAAGCTGGGTGGGGGCCGTGCTGTATAAAGCAAAGCTGGGTGGGGGGGGCCGTGCTGTATAAAGCAAAGCTGGGTGGGGGCCGTGCTGTATAAAGCAAAGCTGGGTGGGGGGCCGTGCTGTATAAAGCAAAGCTGGGTGGGGGCTGTGCTGTATAAAGCAAAGCTGGGTGGGGGCCGTGCTGTATAAAGCAAAGCTGGGTGGGGGCCGTGCTGTATAAAGCAAAGCTGGGTGGGGGGGGCCGTGCTGTATAAAGCAAAGCTGGGTGGGGGCTGTGCTGTATAAAGCAAAGCTGGGTGGGGGCCGTGCTGTATAAAGCAAAGCTGGGTGGGGGGGCCGTGCTGTATAAAGCAAAGCTGGGTGGGGGGGCCGTGCTGTATAAAGCAAAGCTGGGTGGGGGGGCCGTGCTGTATAAAGCAAAGCTGGGTGGGGGGCTGTGCTGTATAAAGCACAGCTGGGTGGGGGGGGCCGTGCTGTATAAAGCAAAGCTGGGTGGGGGCCGTGCTGTATAAAGCACAGCTGGGTGGGGGGGGCCGTGCTGTATAAAGCACAGCTGGGTGGGGGGCCGTGCTGTATAAAGCAAAGCTGGGTGGGGGCGTGTTGTATAAAGCAAAGCTGGGTGGGGGCCGTGCTGTATAAAGCAAAGCTGGGTGGGGGCCGTGTTGTATAAAGCAAAGCTGGGTGGGGGGCCGTGCTGTATAAAGCAAAGCTGGGTGGGGGCCGTGCTGTATAAAGCAAAGCTGGGTGGGGGGCCGTGCTGTATAAAGCAAAGCTGGGTGGGGGCCGTGCTGTATAAAGCAAAGCTGGGTGGGGGGGCCGTGCTGTATAAAGCAAAGCTGGGTGGGGGCCGTGCTGTATAAAGCAAAGCTGGGTGGGGGCTGTGCTGTATAAAGCAAAGCTGGGTGGGGGGCCGTGCTGTATAAAGCAAAGCTGGGTGGGGGCCGTGCTGTATAAAGCACAGCTGGGTGGGGGCCGTGCTGTATAAAGCAAAGCTGGGTGGGGGCCGTGCTGTATAAAGCAAAGCTGGGTGGGGGCCGTGCTGTATAAAGCAAAGCTGGGTGGGGGGGCCGTGCTGTATAAAGCAAAGCTGGGTGGGGGCCATGCTGTATAAAGCAAAGCTGGGTGGGGGCCGTGCTGTATAAAGCAAAGCTGGGTGGGGGCCGTGCTGTATAAAGCACAGCTGGGTGGGGGCCGTGCTGTATAAAGCAAAGCTGGGTGGGGGCCGTGCTGTATAAAGCAAAGCTGGGTGGGGGGGCCGTGTTGTATAAAGCACAGCTGGGTGGGGGGGGGGGGCCGTGCTGTATAAAGCAAAGCTGGGTGGGGGCCGTGCTGTATAAAGCAAAGCTGGGTGGGGGCCGTGCTGTATAAAGCAAAGCTGGGTGGGGGCCGTGCTGTATAAAGCAAAGCTGGGTGGGGGCCGTGCTGTATAAAGCAAAGCTGGGTGGGGGCCGTGTTGTATAAAGCAAAGCTGGGTGGGGGCCGTGCTGTATAAAGCAAAGCTGGGTGGGGGCCGTGCTGTATAAAGCAAAGCTGGGTGGGGGCCGTGTTGTATAAAGCAAAGCTGGGTGGGGGGGGGGCCGTGCTGTATAAAGCAAAGCTGGGTGGGGGGGGCCGTGCTGTATAAAGCAAAGCTGGGTGGGGGCCGTGCTGTATAAATCAAAGCTGGGTGGGGGGCCGTGCTGCATAAATCAAAGCTGGGTGGGGGGCCGTGCTGTATAAATCAAAGCTGGGTGGGGGCCGTGCTGTATAAAGCAAAGCTGGGTGGGGGCCGTACTGTATAAATCAAAGCTGGGTGGGGGGCCGTGCTGTATAAAGCAAAGCTGGGTGGGGGCCGTGCTGTATAAAGCAAAGCTGGGTGGGGGGGCCGTGCTGTATAAAGCAAAGCTGGGTGGGGGTATGTTGTATAAAGCAAAGCTGGGTGGGGGCCGTGCTGTATAAAGCAAAGCTGGGTGGGGGGGCCGTGCTGTATAAAGCAAAGCTGGGTGGGGGCCGTGCTGTATAAAGCAAAGCTGGGTGGGGGCCGTGTTGTATAAAGCAAAGCTGGGTGGGGGTTGTGTTGTATAAAGCAAAGCTGGGTGGGGGGGCCGTGCTGTATAAAGCAAAGCTGGGTGGGGGCCGTGTTGTATAAAGCAAAGCTGGGTGGCGGACGTGCTGTATAAAGCAAAGCTGGGTGGGGGCCGTGCTGTATAAAGCAAAGCTGGGTGGGGGGCGTGCAGTATAAAGCAAAGCTGGGTGGGGGGCCGTGTTGTATAACGCAAAGCTGGGTGGGGGCCGTGTTGTATAAAGCAAAGCTGGGTGGGGGGCCGTGCTGTATAAAGCAAAGCTGGGTGGGGGGCCGTGTGTGGGACAAGAGACGGACGTGTGTGGGACAAGAGACGGACGTGTGTGGGACAAGAGACGGACGTGTGTGGGACAAGAGGCGGACGTGTGTGGGACAAGAGACGGACGTGTGTGGGACAAGAGACGGACGTGTGTGGGACAAGAGACGGACGTGTGGGACAAGAGACGGACGTGTGTGGGACAAGAGACGGACGTGTGTGGGACAAGAGACGGACGTGTGTGGGACAAGAGACGGACGTGTGTGGGACAAGAGACGGACGTGTGTGGGACAAGAGACGGACGTGTGTGGGACAAGAGACGGACGTGTGTGGGACAAGAGACGGACGTGTGTGGGATAAGAGGGGGACGTGTGTGGGACAAGAGGGGGACATGTGTGGGACAAGAGGGGGACGTGTGTGGGACAAGAGGGGGACGTGTGTGGGACAAGAGGGGGACGTGTGTGGGACAAGAGGGGGACTTGTGTGGGACAAGAGGGGGACGTGTGTGGGACAAGAGGGGGACGTGTGTGGGACAAGAGTCGGGATGGTGTATAGCGAGAAATAAGGGCTCGGCACCCCAAACCCACCTTAGCAAACTTGACACCCTCTACAATTCAATATGTCGTTTTGTTCGCCAATGCAACTACAACACACATCACTGCGAAAGGCTCAAAGAACTAGATTGGTCATCACTCGAGTCTATGCGCAAAGTTCACCTTTCCTGTCTTGCCTTCAAATACTTTCTGGGCAAGCTACCCAGCTACCTGAACAAGCTCCTCACCCCTACCACATGCAGCACTTATCACCCGAGATCAGACTCCAAAAGACTGTTCATGGTCCCAAGGCTCAACAAAGTATCCGGCCGCTCCTCCTTCTCTTACCGTGCACCCCAAAACTGGAACAGTCTACCAGAGACTCTCACATCCACCACCAGTTTAAGTTCTTTCAAATCTAAGGCTGTCTCACATTTTAACCTGGTCTGTAACTGTTTCATACGCCTATAATATATATTATCTCTAACTGTGCATGCAATGTCTTGTATATAATGTATACCCTGTTCATTTATGTAACTGTATTTGTAACCATGTATTATTTGTCTAAACTATGTCCCCAGGACATACTTGAAAACGAGAGGTAACTCTCACTGTATTACTTCCTGGTAAAACATTTTATAAATAATAAATAATAATAATACACATACGTGTAATGCACGTGTTGTGTTACTTTATAAAGGAGTGTTTTGAGAGGTATATAACCCCATTAGTACTCTACTAAATTAATTAGTCTCTCTACTTCCCTGATAAGGGAACGGACGTCGGACACGGCTCTCTGGGTTTAACGTCCCGGGTGAACTTTTGGTGAATTGTTGAACTTTTTGAAAAGTACAAGTGAGATTTGGGACTTTTATAAAGACGGTTAATAAGGAGAGAGGCGTGCGGGTGCTTAATATGAGGAGCCGGTTCTCTCCCTATAAAGGTGGTTAACCACCTGTCAGGTGTATTCTGAAGCTAGGGTCACTTGTGATGTGTGAATGGCTCCCGATAGCATTAACTCAGCCCCCCTTTCCAAATCACTCCAAGTCCTATAATATTTCCTTCACTTTATTGGAAAAGCAGCAGTAAATACAGGCTCTTGTGGATGGTATGTTGTAGTGATTTGTAGTTAGAAGCAGGTAGAAAGAAATGGCCTTGCCATAGGAGAGTAACAGAGAGGTACTTACTCAGCCGGTATTGAACGTGAAAGGAAGTGCCAGTGTATTCTGGGTAACAAGATAGTCTGGGGACAGACCATCTGTGAGCAAGGCACAGGGGGAGAGGGCAGACTAGCCCATTCTGAGAAGGATCTCAGAAGCTGCAGTAGCAACTCACTGATTAGTGCCTAGAGGCAAGAAATGCAACATTGTAGCATATCACACAGGCACAGTGTGTGTGTGCAAGCTCCATACAGCTGAAAATAAGAAACTGACAGGCAGAAACTGCAAGGAAAGAGGGGGGTGAAACAGAGCTGTGATTCTTGTTCCATGACAAGGTGACTGTTTAGACCCATATAAACCCAGGTAGAACAGCTTTAGTCTGCATGCAGCACATCTCCAAGTGGCCCATTATAAGTGGCAGGACTACTGAACAACTCAAGTTTAAAAGGAAGGTCAAAATAAGTGAGGAAGTGGACACCCCCAACTGGCCCTGATTCCTGCATTTGAACTACGCTGGAAAGGAGGATATCACCTATACCAGACTGCATCATTACTGCTGTGATGCCGCCTTTACCATTTATATTTGCTGTGACTTCACTTCTTCTCAAATTATGCACTTCTTTTTACCATCCTCTTTATGTCTCTAACGCTATTCATATATCTCCATCTCTCCTTCCTTCCCCACTTCTCTGTTCACATGAACTCCTTTCTTAGGCCCGGGCCAGAGAGGGGGGGGGAGCCGTGCTGCACCGCGCTGACGCTCGCCTGCTGAAGCTGCGCGATTCCATGCACATACAGGCGAGCCAGCGGGCGCGATAGGGAGCCGGGGGGAGGTGGTGGGAGGCGGGGCAGTGACGTCGCTGGGCCAATCGCCCGCGACGCACTGACGTCAACGTCACGGCGCCGACGTCACGGCGCCGTGACGTTGACGCAGCTTCGCGCTGATTGGATGTTTTCAGCCGACAGCGTGTTGAAAAACAGCTTGGGGCTCGGCTGAAAACTCCAGCGCCTCAGCACGCCTGCGGACGCTCGCGTGAGCCCCCTCTCAAGGCATCCTCATTGAGGATGCAGGGGCTCAGCGCGGAGCGTCCGCACGCCTCAGCACGGCCTGTCCTTTTATGGACTCGGCCTTACCTGCGCCCTCTGACACCACACAGCTATACCTCCTGCACTAAAACACACCCCTACAAATCATCCTCACACATCCTCTTTCTATCCATGCTTCTCCTCCTTGCTTCTGGGGATATCTCTCCCAATCCTAGGCCCTGCCTTATTCCTAAATGCGCTCGTCCTCGCCTGCAAATTGCAACCTCTACTCCTTCTGGTGTCAACCCCTCTAACCTCATACCCATCCCCTGCCACCCTCCCTCCACTCTCCCTTTCTCCTGTGCCCTTTGGAATGCTCGCTCCCTCTCTAACAAGTTCCTCTCTGTGCATGACTTCTTTCTCTCTCACTCCCTGCTTCTCTTTGCTATAACTGAGACTTGGCTCACTCAGTCTGACTCTGCCCTCTCTTATGGTGGCCTTTCTTTTTCCCACACTCTGCGCCCTGATGGCAGGGGTGGAGGCTTTGGGCTCCTGCTCTCCTCTCTCTGCCGTTACCGAACCCTTCCTATTCCCCCCTCTCTTGCTTTTCCCTCCTTTTGAGGTTCACACAGTCCAGATCTTCTCGCCTCTCCCTGTCCACGTGGAGGTCACCTATCGCCCACCTACCTCTACTCATCCCCCTTCTCCCTTTCTCACTTTGAATCCTGGCTCTCTTTCTTCCTATCCTCTGACTCCCCTGTTCTTCTCCTTGGGGACTTCAATTGCCACATTGATGACCCCTCTCTCCCTTGGGCCTCCCGCTTTCTTTCTCTAACCTCTTCTTTTGGCCTTCAACAGTGAACTGCTGCCAACACCCACAAGGATGGCCACTACTTAGACCTGGTTTTCACTAAAAACTTCTCTCTCTCTGATTTCTCCATTTCCCCTTTTCCTCTCTCTGACCATCACCTCATCTCATTCTCTCTATCTCGCTTCTCCACCTCCATCTACCCCCCGGTTCTGCAGAAACCTGCGGTCTATTCACTTACCTGACTTTGAGTCCACTTTACGCTCCTCGCTCTCCTCTCTCAGCTCTGCTACAGACCCCGACAACCTGGTCAGGAACTACAACTCTGCCGTGTCCTCCTCTCTTGATCTACATGCCCCGCTTTCTCTCTGCTGCACTCACCCTTCTAACCCTAGACCCTGGCTAAATTCCCACACGCGCATGCTGCATTCCTCCACTCGTTCCTCTGAACGCCTCTGGAGGAAATCTCATACTCTCGCAGACTTCCTTCACTACAAATTTATGCTATCCTGTTTCAACTCTGCCCTCTTGCAAGCTAAACAAGCCTACTTTTCTTCTCTAATCAACATGCACAAGTCTAACCCACGCCGACTGTTCTCTGTCTTTGATACTCTACTCAAACCACCCTCAGCTGCCTCTCCTTCCTACATCTCCGCTCAGGACTTTGCTGACTATTTTAAGGAAAAGGTGGAATCCATACGGCAGAACATCCCCTTTGTTTCTTCCTCCCATCCTACACCTCTTCCTAACTCTCCTCCTGCCTTCCTTGACTCTTTTTCCACTGTCTCAGAGGCGGATGTGTCGCTGTTGATCGCCTCTTCTCCCTCTACCACTTGCCCTCTTGATCCCATTCCCTCCCATCTCCTAAAATCTCTGCTCCTACTATAATCCCTACGCTCACACACATTTTTAACTCCTCCCTCTGCTCTGGAGCCTTTCCATCCTCCTTCAAGCATGCAACAGTTATACCATTACTCAAGAACAGCAAGCTTGACCCTACCTGTCTTTCTAACTATCTTTCTAACTATCGACCTGACTCCCTCCTGCCTTTTGTCTCTAAACTCCTTGAACGTCTTGTATTCTCTCGCTTGCTCCATTTTCTCAACACCTATTCTCTCCTAGACCCTCTACAATCTGGCTTCCGCACTGCTCACTCCACGGAGACAGCCCTCACTAAAATAACTAACAACCTCCATGCTGCCAAAGACAGAGGTCATTTCACTCTGCTCATATTACTCGACCTCTCTGCAGCATTTGACACCGTGGACCACCCTCTTCTCCTTCACATTCTCCATACTCTTGGTATTCGGAACAAAGCTCTATCCTGGATCTCATCCTACCTCTCCCATCGTACTTTCAGTGTCTCTTCTGCTAACACCTCCTCCTCCTCTATTGATCTCTCTGTGGGGGTACCCCAGGGCTCTGTCCTGGGACCTCTTCTCTTTTCTCTGTACACACTCTCTCTAGGTGACCTAATATCTTTTGGGCTTAATTATCACCTCTATGCTAACAACACACAAATATACTTTTCAACACCTGACCTTACACCTGCTGTACAAACCAAAGTTTCTGAATGTCTCTCTGCTATATCATCCTGGATGGCCCTCCGCCGCCTTAAACTCAACATGGCTAAAACAGAGCTCCTCATACTTCCTCCCAAACCTGGCCCTACTACCTCCTTCCACATTACTGTTGGAACTACGATCATTCACCCAGTAGCCCAAGCACGCTGCCTAGCGGTCACACTCGACTCCTCTCTCACATTCGCCCCTCACATTCAAAACATTTCTAAAACCTGTCGCTTTTTCCTCCGCAATATAACAAAGATACTCCCTTTCCTCTGTTGCTCGACTGCTTAAACTTTGACTCAGGCCCTCATTCTCTCCCGTCTTGATTACTGTAACTTCCTGCTGTCCGGCCTTCCTGCCTCTCACCTGTCTCCCCTACAATCTATCCTAAACGCTGCTGCCAGAATCACTCTACTCTTTCCCAAATCTGTCTCCGCATCTCCCCTCATGAAATCCCTCTCCTGGCTTCCAATCAAATCCCGCATCTCACACTCCATTCTTCTCCTCACTTTTAAAGCTTTACACTCTTCTGTCCCTCCTTACATCTCAGCCCTAATTTCTCGTTATGCACCATCCCGACTCTTGCGTTCTTCTCAAGGATGTCTTCTTTCTACCCCCTTTGTATCTAAAGCCCTCTCCCACCTTAAACCTTTCTCACTGACTGCCCCACACCTCTGGAATGCCCTTCCCCTCAATACCCGACTAGCACCCTCTCTATCCACCTTTAAGACCCACCTTAAGACACACTTGCTTAAAGAAGCATATGAGTAGCACTGTGAATATTCTGAACACGATACATAATGCTTGGCCCCCTGCAGACGCACTTACCAGAACTCCCTCCTCCTGTCTCTGTACGTTCTCCCTACCTACCAATTAGACTGTAAGCTCCTCGGAGCAGGGACTCCTCTTCCTTAATGTTACTTTTATGTCTGAAGCGTTTATTCCCATGATATGTTATTTATATTATTTGTTATTTCTATGATTATCATGTGTATTACTACTGTGAAGCGCTATGTACATTAATGGCGCTATATAAATAAAGACATACAATACAATATGAGGAGAGAAGTGCGAGTGCTTAATATGAGGAGCCGGTTCTCTCCGTATAAAGGCGAGGCGCGGTGAATAATGGATGAGGCTCGGTACTTACTGCTGCACTTAATAAGGTTACAACAATAAAACGAGGTGATTAAACCGCACAAACAGCATTTCCTGGCGCTCTGAGTCACAGACGCACTCACATCTCACCGCTCGCATCTCACATCTCACCGGCTCTCACCGGCCCGGCTAAATTACTTATTCCTACCATGTCTGTTAACCCGTCGGGTGCCAGAAGGAAATCACCACACTGGGATTAGATTGGAGGCTCCGATTTCTCTATACTAAAGGGTTAATCGTTTCACTGTTACAGACTTATTCTATTATCCGCAAAGCAGGCGATTCCAGGGGGGAGGGGGAGGGGGTTAAGACCAAGCCCCTTACTTTATTTAATAGTGACAGTATGTATGTGTGTGTATGTGTGTATGTGTGTGTGTGTGTGTGTGTGTGTGTGTGTGTGTGTGTGTGTGTGTGTGTGTGTGTGTGTGGATGTGTGGATGTGTGGATGTGTGGATGTGTGTATGTGTGTATGTGTGTGTGTGTGTGTGTATGTGTGTATGTATGTGTGTATGCATGTGGTGTGTGTGTGTGTGTGTATGTATGTTTGCGTGTGTGTGTGTGTCTATGTGTGTGTGTATGTATGTGTGTATGTATGTGTGTATGTATGTATGTATGTGTGTATGTATGTGTGTATGTGTGTATGTATGTGTGTATGTATGTATGTGTGTATGTGTGTATGTATGTATGTGTGTATGTATGTATGTGTGTATGTATGTGTGTATGTGTGTATGTATGTGTGTACCAGTATGTATGTATGTGTGTATGTATGTGTGTATGTATGTGTGTATGTATGTATGTGTGTATGTGTGTATGTGTGTATGTATGTATGTGTGTATGTATGTGTTTACCATTATGTATGTATGTGTGTATGTATGTGTGTATGTATGTGTGTATGTATGTGTGTATGAGTGTGTGTGTGTGTGTGTGTTTGTGTGTATGTATGTGTGTATATGTGTGTGTGTATGTGTGTGTGTGTCTATGTGTGTGTACCAGTATGTATGTATGTGTGTATGTATGTGTGTATGTATGTGTGTATGTATGTGTGTATGTGTGTATGTGTGTATGTGTGTATGTGTGTATGTATGTGTGTACCACTATGTATGTGTGTATGTATGTGTGTATGTATGTATGTATGTATGTACGTGTTTGTATGTGTGTGTGTGTGTATGTGTGTGTGTTTGTGTGTATGTATGTGTGTATATGTGTGTGTGTATGTGTGTGTGTATGTGTGTGTGTATGTGTGTGTGTATGTGTGTGTGTGTATGTGTGTGTGTATGTGTGTGTGTATGTATGTATGTATGTATGGTGGCAGGACGGCCGGGGTCAGTAAGACGATAGACACAATGGGAAACTTTAACTGTAGTGGTTTATTAGCCACAACCAAAATAAAGAACAGGTGCACTGTCCCTTTAAGAAACTACTTTCTAGAAAATAAAGCCTGTTCCCATTAGGGAAACTAACTCACTTCTTGAGCCCTTACTAACAGGGCAGCCAGCTAATCTGGTTATGCCCCAAACATATGCTACACAAAGTATAACCAATAAGTATAAGACTAAAGTGTTATCTGTGATGCAGCTCCAATAGCACAGGAACACGGTTCCGGGGAGCAGGCTGTGTCCAGCTCGCAGCAATCTGTATCTTTATCCTGGGTTGGGGTCCCAGCTGGTCCCAGCAGCATAGCTCCCCGCAGGACTGGGGGACCAGAGCAACAGCTACGGCTTCCCAGCCGGGAGAATTCCCTCCACCCTCACGTGGAAAAACAAGCTCACCTTCTGTGAGCAACTTCCTGCTTTTTAAAGCACTTGTTTCACTGATAGTTCAGCCCCTGTTTAATCAGTCTTCAGCTGTGCTTTCTCTGTCTGAGGAGATTAACACTCGGTGATCTGGCTGCAGCATCTCTCCATTCACTGTCACAGCCCACTGAGTCAGTGACTCTGTCACAGTATGTATGTATGTATGTATGTATGTATGTATGTATGTATGTATGTATGTATGTATTCTAAACACACAAGAAAGTTCAGGGCACTCTAAATGGTTAAGAGGGCCATACCGTATTTACCCTACTGTAAGACGCACCATCGATTTGGCCCTTACAATCGAGGAAAATTACTTTTTCACTTACCATGTTTCAGGAGAGGTCCCATGTCAGCGGAGGATGAAGCGGCGGCGGCGGCAGGAGAGGTCCCACGGCTGCAGATGGTTGAAGATGGACAGCGGGTGGGTGTGCGGCAGCAGGAGAGGTCCCAAGTCTGCAGATGGTTGAAGATGGACAGCGGGTGGGTGTGCGGCGGCAGGAGAGGTCCCAAGTCTGCAGGTGAATGAAGATAAGAAGACAGCGGGTGTGCAGGGGGTGTGGCAGCAGGAGATCATAGTAGCAGGAGAGCTGAGCAGGAGCAGAGCGGCATAGGGGAACGGCTTGGGAGGTGCACACTGTAACCGTAAGTCAGACACCGGTCAACTTCCCGTGTTACAGTGTGCACCTCCCAAACCGTTCCCCTATGCCGCTCTGCTCCTGCTATTATGATCTATAAGCCGCCGCCTCCACCACCGCACGCCCGCTGTCTTCTTATCTTCATTTACCTGCAGACTTGGGACCTGTCCTGCCTCCGCCACCGCACTCCCGCCCACTGTCCATCTTCAACCATCTGCAGCCGTGGGACCTCTCCTGCCGCCGCCCGCTTCATCCTCCGCTGACGTGGGACCTCTCCTGGAACATGGTAAGTGAATGAGGGGATTAGTGCTGTAGGCATATTTTTTTAATACATCGATTCTAAGACGCACCCCGATTTCAGACATGTGACAATCGGAAAAAAGGTGCGTCTTAGAATCGAGGAAATAGGGTAGTAAAAAACTTATCTTATCAGTCATGGTGCGTGCAGTGCAACCAGGATCACCATCCAGCACCACACACACATACACACACACACATACACACACACACACACACACACACACACACACACACACACACACACACACACACACACACACACACACACACACACACACACACACAACAGAGATCCAAAGAGTCCGCAGCACTCACAGGAGGCTGTCAAATGCAAGAAGGGTTAATGAGGCATCACAAGCATCAGGGGTGAAACCAGAAAAAAGTGACATTTCGGACCTCACAGTCCTTTCTCGAGCCCCTCGGGGGTCCGAAACGTCGCTCCATTTTTTCTGTTTTCCATTAAACCTTTTTGCATTTGACAACATTTTGCTGCGGACTCTTTGGATCTCTGTTATATATGTAGCCCGGTTCCCTTGGGCTCCCAGAGACCCCCCCTTCTTGCCTTGAGCGCGGTCACGGGTACCGCTGGAGTCAGCGACGGACCCGCCGGGTGTCCGCAAAGGTGGGGGCCAGAGCAGAGAGCGCTCCGATGCTCGGGAGGCTCCGCGGCGCATCCGGGATTGCGGGGGCCGCCATTTTAAGTTGCGCATGCATGCGCAGAAGGCAGGCAGCCAAGTAAGGGCTTTGCGCATGAGTGCCAGAGAGAGCGGCGGCCATTACAGGTTCACACAGGCGCAGATAGAGCTCGCGGCGGCCATTACACATAGAGCACGCAGCTCCAATGTTAAAGAGGTCCTGAGTGGACTACAATTCCCAGCAGCCTCTGGGGACTGCACTTTCATCCAGATCACATGCTGCATTCCAGCCACTAAGACTTACAGATTCTCTGCAGCAGGGAGTTGGATACATTGTTGTGTGCAGTCAGGAAGCAGACTGGGAAGCACATGAGACAGTCAGAGCTGGGAGCAGGTTAGGGAAGGGAGTATGTTACCATAGATTGTGGTTGCGACAGGGACAGGCCCTAGGCAGGTGCTCTGCCCCATTAGTTATTTGTTAAGTTCAGGGACACAGCTGCAGTGCTGCGAGCCCCTGACAATTGTGTCTGGACGCAGACATCACTCAAGATAGAGACCATCTTCCTGGTGGGATTGTCTGGCGGGACGCCACCCCACGCATCAAGAGCGGAAGCATCGTGGATCACACTTTCGGATCCATCAGCCAAGTACAGCATCTGCGCGCCCGGGTGTGGACACACCCGGCAGGTACCATCAAGTCACCAAGTGCACCAACTACACACCTCATATTAGTGGGCAGCGCTGTTCCACACTTGGGTGGGATTGTGGGACTTTTGAGACACTTGGGTGGATGGTGGTGGGGTTGAGGCCCAGTGAGGCCAGGTTAAAGGGTGACACTGCTGTGTTACTATTGTTGATGTATTCGTCATGGGAGAGGGGGTTTGGCCCGGTTTTAAAGGGGTTACACCCCATTTGGCCACCCCCTGCTCTCACTTGGGAAGCAAGGGGTCAACTGGACTGCGGTCCAGTAATGTGTTTTTACCCTGCTTCAGCAACCAACTGTATATTCCCCTGTAAATGTGTATTGTTACCATTCCAGTGTTTGCACCAACACATACACTGGGATTGATGCGGGAGGGAAAGGGTTAATGTTAATTCAGTGTTTATAGCCCTTTGTTCCATTTTCCCGCCTTTTCAGGCTCCATTTTGCAGCCTCCCATAGGTTGCCATTGCAGCTCCATGCATTCCAATGGCGGATCTGGCGGTTTTGGCCCGTTTCCATAGAAGACCAGCGGGTGGCGCCCGAGAGGAGGAGCGGCGGCGGTTCCCCATTGTAAGTCAATGGAGCCATCCATTTAAATGGGGATTCCTCGACGCCGACCTCCAGGAACGGGTTGGCAGCCATCCAAACCGCAGAAGCGGATACAATATCTTAAAAAGAGCTTTTATCACACTAGTTCAAGGTCAAGCACAATTGGCGTGGGAAACTTAGGATCTAGGGCACCCAGAAATAAAATTATTTTTGCCCCTAGACCCTAGGAGCCCCCACACACGACCACCACCGGGTCCGGGAATGAAGGACCCCCGTAAAGGGTCGCGCTCGTCAAGAGGGTCGCGCCATTGACTCTAATGGCGGAGCGGAGGTCCCATTGAATCCAATGGCGGCGCTCGCCCATGCAGTTCCTATGGCGGCGCCGGCCATTGATTCCAATGGGGAAAAGCCGCGTGGCGTTAAAACGGCTAAGTCCGAAAGTATAAAATGTGTAAGCCCATATCTCCGGTTCTGTGAGGACCAGAGGGCTGGGATTTGGGTCGCATGTAGTCTCTGTTCCAGCATGACTGCATGGCCATTTCCAGCCCTCTCCGATCAACCAGACAGAGTATGGGCAAATGTAAAGAATTGTGGTTTTCCTATAGACTTCAATGGCGGAGTTGCTCCATTGAAAGCCTATAGCGGCAGAGCCCGTTGATTTCAATGGGGGAGTGAACAGCAGAGATTTATTTTAGTTATGGCGGAGAATCCTGCATTAAAGTTAATAGGGGATTTTAACTGTTTTTTTGTAACTCCGGTTCTGGGGGTCGTGGAAAGCTGAAACTTGGCCACTTTTGCAGAGGTCCTGGCATGAGGACCTGGCAAATTTCAGCCCGCTCAGACCCACAGAACGGATTATTTTAATATGTGAAGGTGTTAAAGAATGAATTGTATTTTGGGTCTGGTATAAAAACTCAGAGCAGTATGTTAATGCTCAGGGGGGAGACAAGTTGTCTACCATAAACCCTCTGATCAAAGGCTGACCGCTCTGATTGTGTACAATAGGGCGGAGAAACGCAGGGCCTGAGTGGTCTGTAAGTGTCATACATACACACTTGCAGACAGAGGGATTTCCTGACTACAAAGAAATCTGCTAGACAGCCCGGCGCCCCAGGGTTAAGGTATGGGGGCTGAAACTCCATATAAACAAGGGTCAGCCCTATACCCATTGTTCTTCGTGGCTTTTCGTGTCTTCGTTGTTACCAACTACCTGATGTCTGATTGCTGGATGAATTGCTAATCCTGTAAACCTGATTACTTCATCATTCCAACCCTAAGTAAGTGTATATTTTCCCTGTTATTGGTATAGCTTGTGTGTTCACCTTCTTTAAGGAATAAACTCTATTTATTTATATCTAAGTCGTGTTCAATTCAACCCAGAGATATTTTGGTGTGTATTATTATAACCTATCACTAGCTACCGTATTGTGATGTGTTATGTTGTAGTGCATATAGTACACTGTTTTATCCATACCCTGGTGTAAGTACTTACTGTATGTGGTTCCTGTGTAAGGGGTTATTCTACACACTAGAATCCCTGCACAGGTGGAGGCGCTGTAAGCAGTACGTTCCAGGATACACCCCAGGCTCCCAGTGGCGGAGGTTCAGGCCTCCTGTGAGCCTATCCGGTATTGCACCACACCTGGTAACATATAGATTTCCCCACATGGTCCCTATCTGCGATTGGGGGGGGGGGGGGGGGGGAAACTGTGTTACACACATATATATATATACATATATATATTTTCCTATATATAATATATCTCTATCTTTATTTATATTGTGCCATCTATGTACATAGTGCGTCACAGGAGTAATACATGGAGTGATTCTGGCAGCAGCGTGTGTCACGGTTACTCTGGTCCGACCTGATATGGCGAGACCAGAGGATCTGCTCCCCGGACTGGGGGTGCAGATGCTCCTGCCAGGTGATGGGCTGCGGCTCACACCGGTGGCCCAGGTCTCTTGTGATTGGGGTGCCGGGCGTGGCATAAGTGAGGAGGGGGTATTGCCCGGGTTAGATGCTGAAGTCCGCCTTGACAATGACCTGGGACATATTACATGCGTGTTTACGGAAGAACTGGCTCATATTGCAATGATGACAAGGAGCCAGCGATCAGGAGTTGCACCTGAAGGATCTGCCGTCCCCCTCCATTTGGGACCAACAGTTCCAAGGGTCTCTGCGGAGACCAGACAGGACTGAGTCGCGACAGTGTGCCGACTTACCTTGCCCTTTACATGTTCCTGGGTTCCCCGACTTTGAGACTACGTGTGGGGGGCCAGAATTAGGGACACAGTTTAGGGGTGCGGTCTGAGCCCAGAGAGGAGCGCAGGAGGCTCCAGGTGTCCGAGTCTGACTCGGCCAGTGGGTCAGACCGGGACTCCTGGCACCGCGGGCTCTTGAATGCAGAGCTGGGGTCTACCAGTTTACATAGGATTTGGACTGGTAGAAGACAGCTAGGGGTACAGAGGGAGTGTAGGCAACCGTTGTTACACGGGGTCCATTTCATACCACTAGCAGAGCATCAGGGGGCCACTCGCAAGAGAGCTCAGCTGTTGCAGCCTTGCTACGGGCTGCGGGCATAAGGGGCTGTGGCAGAGTTGTGCCACGCCAGGGATACCTGGCAGCAGGTAGGGAAGGCAGGTGATCAAGCGAGGGCAGCCCTGAACCCGTTACAGGTAATAGGGGAACCTTACCAAGGGGTAGCTATAGACATAGTGGGACCCCTCATGATCCACAGTTGGTCTGGCCAGTGTTACATGCTCATGGGGTTTAATTTGTCTACCCATGATCCTGAGGCGGTGACGCTTGCCACCATCAATGCGAGGGCAGGGGCAGAAGCATTGTTAGAGATTTTTCCTAGAGTATGTTGCCCTAGTGAGATTCTAACTGATCAAGGGTCACAATTCAGGCGTGAATTGTTACAGGGTCTCTGGTGTGTGCGGGGTAAAGCCCCAGCACACCATCCCTTATTACCCCCAGGCAAACGGTTTATGTGAGAGGTGCAATGGGACCCTGAAGAAGTTGCTTCCGGACGGTATAGGGATTGAAGGAGCAGAGTGGGAGATTCACTTACAGCACTTGCTGTCTGCATACCGATAGGTACTGCCAGAATCTACCAGGGTCTCTCCCTGCAAGCTGCTATATGGCCGCAGGGTCCGGGAACCTCCTGACTTACTCTGTGAGGGGTGGAAGGGGAACATTACCCAGACTGATGCGTCTGTGCGACAGTCTGTGGCAGCTCTCAGGGACCAGTTATAAATGCTTAAGGGGTTGGCACAGGCTGATCTCAGGGAGAATCAGACCAAGCAGCAGACTTAGTGTGATTACAATGCCCCTAGCAGCTCATTCATTCCAGGTCAGCAGGGACCTGTTCTGCAGCCCACTCCGCAGAATAAATTAAAGGCTGCCTGGTCTGGACCGTTCCTGGTTTTCAGGAGAATGAATGAGTACAACTATGGTGTACAGAAAGATGGTGAGACAGAGAGAAATAGGGCTTATCATGTTAACATGGGTAAGGAGTATTTCCAGCAGAGTGTGGCATCAGTGCTGGCTGTTTGTAGCACACTGATGGGGGACCCGGCGAGCGATGCTCTGCCTAACCTCCTAGGGGAATCTAGGCAGGGGGGCACAGGGGAGCAGGTAAGGATAGGGTCCTAGTGCAGTGCACAGCAGCGTGTGCAAGCGAGGGTTATGCTAGGACAGCATAGGGTTCTGCTCCCAGGTAAGCTGGGCAGAGCACATAGCCCGGATCATCCAGTGGAGACGGGTGATCAGAGACCTCTGCATAGGTATGCCTATCAGGTAGCAGCAGAGGTAGCAGAGAGTGTAGAGAAGGTACTGGAAGGGATGCACAGATTTGCAAGGGCACACCTGGACACCATTGCTGTGGTTAGTAAGTCGTGGGACTTACATTTAGTTTCTGTAGCTGCAGTGCTGCAGAGGATCAGGGAGGCAGGGCTGATGCTGAAGCCTACAAAGTGTGTAGTGAGTATGGCAGAGGTACTGTACTTAGGGCACCGAGTGCGTGGAGGGCACCTTAAGCCAGAACCAGAACGGGGTAAGGTTGTGTTATGCACTGCAGGTTACAGGAAGGCTGTTACCCAGTACAGCGCTGTGACCCAATCCTTGACTGACGTGATCCAACAGCGACTCTCAGGTCTGGTAGTCTGGTCTCCTGACTGTGGACTCAGCCAGGGGGCCGAAGAGGGGCGTGAACCGCCCATTGTGCATCTGAGCAGAAAACTGCTGCCCAGCGAAGTGGCATATGCCCCTAATGAGCAAGAGGGTCTGGGGGAGAGTGGCCAGGTGCTGCGCTGGACTCTGGCATGGCAGGACTCTGACTTTGCTATTCAACACCAGAAAGACAGCAGGCATGACCATGCTGATGGACTCTCCCCAAAGGATATCCCTAGTGAGCCAAAAACCTCAACAGTCTCTGGGTGTGTGAGACCACCAGAGGAGGTGGTTGCCACAAAGCACTCCTATTGAGGTGGGGAGGTGTGGCGGGGGAAGGGAGAGCCAGGCTTATAATAAAGGTCAAGCCCACTTGGTTACCCCTGATTCGTGTTTTGGGGTCCTAGAGTGTCAGCTCTTGGGCCCGGGCATTGTGTATGCATTACTGTGACTGCGTGCAAAATATGACACAACTGCCATTTTTGTGTTTTACCTCTTCCAGAGGTGCTGGGACCGGGAGATTTTAAGGAGGTAACTTTCATGGTTGGTTTGCCAGAGAAAGTTGTTACAGATTGTGGCTAGGTATCGGGGTTCTCAAGTTATGAGTTACCCCAGAAATGTATCTGGGAATCAAGTGAGATTCTCGGATACATAGAAGCCCAGCGCTCTGGTCAGACCCCCATCCTGAAAACGTTCTTGCAACTCACCCCTAGGACGCCCTGCTTCAGCATAATTCAGGAAAAGGTTACAGGGTTCCCTAGTATAAGGGAGGACGCCCAAGTAATGCCCAGGTACTCTGAATCCAGGATAGGGGTTCAGGGGGGAAATCATGTGTTAAATGTATGCATTATGGTAGCTCCTGCTCAAGATAAAGCTGAGAGTTTATTGGCGGGTAGGGAAAATGTTTCATTCATGTTAGAATAAAAGAGTGTAAGTTAGGTGTTAAAGTATAGCAGGGATGGGCTCATAAGTGTAGCAACAGTTAAGGTTTTCACTCTCTCTCTCACACCCCAACAGACTTAGTACATTGTGGAAAAGTATAGGTTATGGAAACCAGTATATTTGTAAGCAACAGTATTTTAAGATATGGTTAATCTTCTTTATGCATTAAATTAGACAGGATCTTTAGTCTGCAAAGACCCAGTGAGGGGCTGAGGGCTAATCCTTCAAAGGGACATTTGTCCTAGAAGTGTGAACCATTTGTTAGCCTTCCTGGCGAAGTGAAACACCCCTATTCGCAGCTTCAAAGAGTCAGTTCAAACGCAAGGAACTAGAGGTGTAAATCATTTGTTAGCCCTTCCGTGCTAATTGAGGCCCGTATCCTCAGATCAAAGAAGCCATGTGGCCAAGGCCAAACTTAGTGGCATTTGAGCCAGGGGGGGGGGGGGTGGGGGGTTCGAATAGTGAGTGGGCAAAATGGTGGTTTGGGCACATGTTCTCTCACTACTCTGAAGCCAGATGACAGGTGGAGGAAGATTACATTTTTGTTCCACATGCTCAGTTGTGATACTGAGGCTTTGTGCCAGTTGTTGCAGGACTGGAAGAACCTGATGATAGGTGGAGAAATTGGTTCCCATGCCAGAAATTGGCTGTACATTATGGAAATAGGACATTTGGAGTTTTTAAAAGTTGGTGCAGTCAGTCAGACAGTGAGTTCCATCTAAGAGTTCTATCATGTAAAGAGATCTGTTCCATTTTGTGTGATTCACCTGAGATTCAGTCCAATTTGAGAAGTTCCAGCTCTGAGTAAATCGTCTAAATTTCTCGGAGGATAAGTGACCAGAATCCAACAGCAAGAGGCTACGGGAATGAAAAGTGGCCGGGATTATTTTGCTGTGTGTGTGCAACTAAGTAAGATTAGTTTTGTTATCCCAGTTTCCAAAGTAAGTGTATCTTATTATTATTTCCTGTAATTTGTGTCACATAGTTGTTTACGTTCTTTATGTGAATAAATACAATTTATTTTATCTCGCTGCTTTCTCAATCAATGATCCCAGTAATTAAGGTGTTAATAAGCTTGGTCTACGGTGACAAACATACAGAACTATGCTATGCAAACTCTCCCCGTGATACTGAAACATACAGAACTATGCTATGCAAACCCTCCCCTTCCTACTGACACATACAGATGTAAACGAAGTGCGCAGAGCAATGACAACATTCCTGCGGGGATGTATGAGACGCAGAATAGCCCTTAAAAAACTACAGCTCCCAAGAGAAATGTGAGGTATAAATCTACCAAACATCAGGAACTATAATATAGCCTGTGTAATGGGACACACAGGGTACACTAACCATTACTCCACCCTAGAACTAGAAAAAGCTTTCTCACCAGGGTCCTCCCTGAGAGAACTAATCCACAAAGGGTGGAGAGAAATCCCATTCATTCAAAGAAACGACATTCTAATCAAAGACACGCTAGTAACGTGGAAGCGGTTAGGAAAAAATGAAACTATCTTTTACAATCTCAAAATATAAACCAATTCAAGGTAACTCCAGCTTCTGATCCACCCAATCTTCATTCCAAGTATGGAAAGAGAAAGGCATCACATGTCTGGGTCACCTGATCAACAAAGAGAAACAGGAAGTCATGAAATTCCAAGAATTTGCTGAAAAATGGGACATTTCCCAAAACCTGATACACGCCTTTTCACACACACACGGTTAATTAGTTACTGCAAAAAGTTGGCAAACTACAAAACACAGACAGAGCTCAGTGCACATCCAGTGAAATGTTTTCACATTACAGTGCCTAAATATATATGTATAGAGATATCTATTAAATAAAATGGTCTTTTAGTTTAACATTTTGGCCAAAGTGTTGTAAGCCCTTGAGCTTGTTGGCGTCCTGTATGTATAAGCTACAAAACATCCATATTCTTAAATAACAAATTCAATAACCTTTTTAGCCAAAATGAAAAAAAAATAAAAAAATGCAACCTATCAGAACGATATAATATTATAAGAGACCAAGATATGGAAACCACACACGCTAATACACTTAGGGCCCGGAAAGAGGATTTCCCGGAGATACAAAGTATTAACCAACTGATAAAATGCAATCAGAGACTACACACGATTATACCATCAGAGGCATGGAGGGAAATGCAGTTCCAGATAACACACCGGGCTTATATCGCATTCACAAGACAGATACGGACAAGGGCAGAAGACAACGAAATGCCCGTAGTGCCGCGATTCCCAACCTTTTTTATTTGGAGGAACCTTTGAAGTTTTTTCGAAAAATCTCAGGGACCCCTATCTGGCTGACACATAATAGGTTCGACAGGGGTCAGTCACAAAATTCCACACCTCATGAGCCTCCCCCATTTCCCACCCTCTACCAATGTATTTCTCTCCACTCTGTCTCCCTCACTCACTCTCCTCCCCCTCCCGCCTCGCATGTATTTATCCCCCGCGTCTCCGTCTTACTCCTTTTCCTCACCCACTCCCTCCTGCCCTCTCTCCTCTCACTCACCCCTACCTCTGTCATTTACCCCATCCTCACTCCGGGTGTGCCAGGTCACACTGCTAGAGCGCACTCCTACCCTGCAGTCCCGAGAGCGAGTGGGCTCTGGTGAGGGGGGGAGGGTGGGGTGAGTGGTCTTTGGAGGAACCCCTGAGACTGCTTCAAGGAATCACTGCTGTAGTGTAAGGTACCTAAAGCTGATCTCAAACATCGCCCCTGGACCTGTGAATACATTTCCAGATACTGGGATCAAGTACTAGGATAAATCAAAGCAAAACTAAAGATATCCTGGGATAAAGACCCACTTCCTATGGTCTTTGCTAACAGAGAACAGGACATGTGGCAGACAAATGAGCAAAACCGTGACAAGACCACAGAAATTATACTCTTAGCTGCAAGAAAGACCATTATGCTAAAGTGGATACTGCCACTCCAACCCACGATGGAGAACCTACACCACGTACTGTACAACTAATGGCGATAGACAGACTGGAGACGTGCTTGGGCCTACACAACGCACTGTACAAACTAATGGCGATAGACAGACTGGAGACGTGCTTGGACCTACACAACGTACTGTACAACTAATGGCGATAGACAGACTGGAGACGTGCTTGGGCCTACACAGCGCACTGTACAAACTAATGGCGATAGACAGACTGGAGACGTGCTTGGACCTACACAACGTACTGTACAACTAATGGCGATAGACAGACTGGAGACGTGCTTGGGCCTACACAGCGCACTGTACAAACTAATGGCGATAGACAGACTGGAGACGTGCTTGGGCCTACACCGCGTACTGTACAAACTAATGGCGATAGACAGACTGGAGACGTGCTTGGGCCTACACCGCGTACTGTACAAACTAATGGCGATAGACAGACTGGAGACGTGCTTGGGCCTACACCGCGTACTGTACAAACTAATGGCGATAGACAGACTGGAGACGTGCTTGGGCCTACACCGCGTACTGTACAAACTAATGGCGATAGACAGACTGGAGACGTGCTTGGGCCTACACCGCGTACTGTACAAACTAATGGCGATAGACAGACTGGAGACGTGCTTGGGCCTACACCGCGTACTGTACAAACTAATGGCGATAGACAGACTGGAGACGTGCTTGGGCCTACACCGCGTACTGTACAAACTAATGGCGATAGACAGACTGGAGACGTGCTTGGGCCTACACAACGCACTGTACAAACTAATGGCGATAGACAGACTGGAGACGTGCTTGGGCCTACACCGCGTACTGTACAAACTAATGGCGATAGACAGACTGGAGACGTGCTTGGACCTACACCACGTACGGCACAAACTAATGGCGATAGACAGACTGGAGACGTGCTTGGGCCTACACCGCGTACTGTACAAACTAATGGCGATAGACAGACTGGAGACGTGCTTGGACCTACACCACGTACGGCACAAACTAATGGCGATAGACAGACTGGAGACGTGCTTGGGCCTACACCACGTACGGCACAAACTAATGGCGATAGACAGACTGGAGACGTGCTTGGACAGAAACAGAACGCTGGGGACATCCACCAAAAGGTGGGACTGGTTCTTAGATGGAACAAATATGTGGACGGAAGACGGTCAGGAACTTAAGGTTTAGAAACAAAGATAGGGGAAATAACCAGGTAACCCGACACTACACGAATGTCCTGGGACGACATGGAGAGGGACAAGCTGCATTAAAATGCACGTCAGATATACACCAGTGAATATCATAGACCTATGCCTGGGAGGACATCTAAGACGTCTGAAACGGAGAACAAGAAAGAGACCAACACAGCTAGTTGAGTTTATAGTTAATATAGATTAGAGCAGAGTATCACCGGCGGCTTTGTTGAGAGCCCCACAATAATACCCGGCTATGTAACAGAGGTACACGAAGGGGGAACATTGAGGGAAATTGAACATGAATGGGAGGTCATGGCTAGGTCACGGCTCCGCTAGGCTTTAAAATCGGTAAATATAAGGCTCCCGTTTTCACCCAGGAATGGGCAGTAACCAAATTATTACAAATACAGATTAAACATGAGCCCAAACGGGGAAATGCCTAATATCCCAAAAACCTATTACATGTGGAAAGCGGAGCAGCGTCAATCCCACCCACGTGTCAGGATAACCGCGAAACAGGGGGTACGCAATGATGTACGCGACTCTGAGAAGTAACCGCAAGTAAGTTGTATGTGACTCCAATAAAGATATGTGTGAAAAAATACACACTTCCTTACCCCCGGGAGCACAATCCTGTGTAACATACACAATCCCTTACACACGGGAGTACAATCGTGTGTAACATACACACTCCCTTACACCCGGGAGTACAATCCTGTGTAACATACACAATCCCTTACACCCGGGAGTACAATCCTGTGTAACATACACACTCCCTTACACCCGGGAGTACAATCATGTGTAACATACACAATCCCTTACACACGGGAGTACAATCCTGTGTAACATACACAATCCCTTACACCCGGGAGTACAATCCTGTGTAACATACACAATCCCTTACACCCGGGAGTACAATCCTGTGTAACATACACAATCCCTTACACCCGGGAGTACAATCCTGTGTAACATACACACTCCCTTACACCCGGGAGTACAATCCTGTGTAACATACACAATCCCTTACACCCGGGAGTACAATCCTGTGTAACATACACACTCCCTTACACACGGGAGTACAATCCTGTGTAACATACACAATCCCTTACACCCGGGAGTACAATCCTGTGTAACATACACAATCCCTTACACCCGGGAGTACAATCCTGTGTAACATACACACTCCCTTACACCCGGGAGTACAATCCTGTGTAACATACACACTCCCTTACACCCGGGAGTACAATCCTGTGTAACATACACAATCCCTTACACCCGGGAGTACAATCCTGTGTAACATACACAATCCCTTACACCCGGGAGTACAATCATGTGTAACATACACAATCCCTTACACACGGGAGTACAATCCTGTGTAACATACACAATCCCTTACACCCGGGAGTACAATCCTGTGTAACATACACAATCCCTTACACCCGGGAGTACAATCATGTGTAACATACACAATCCCTTACACACGGGAGTACAATCCTGTGTAACATACACAATCCCTTACACCCGGGAGTACAATCATGTGTAACATACACACTCCCTTACACCCGGGAGTACAATCCTGTGTAACATACACACTCCCTTACACCCGGGAGTACAATCCTGTGTAACATACACAATCCCTTACACCCGGGAGTACAATCCTGTGTAACATACACAATCCCTTACACCCGGGAGTACAATCCTGTGTAACATACACAATCCCTTACACCCGGGAGTACAATCCTGTGTAACATACACAATCCCTTACACCCGGGAGTACAATCATGTGTAACATACACAATCCCTTACACCCGGGAGTACAATCCTGTGTAACATACACACTCCCTTACACCCGGGAGTACAATCCTGTGTAACATACACACTCCCTTACACCCGGGAGTACAATCCTGTGTAACATACACACTCCCTTACACCCGGGCGTACAATCCTGTGTAACATACACACTCCCTTACACCCGGGAGTACAATCCTGTGTAACATACACACTCCCTTACACCCGGGAGTACAATCCTGTGTAACATACACAATCCCTTACACCCGGGAGTACAATCCTGTGTAACATACACAATCCCTTACACCCGGGAGTACAATCCTGTGTAACATACACACTCCCTTACACCCGGGAGTACAATCCTGTGTAACATACACAATCCCTTACACCCGGGAGTACAATCCTGTGTAACATACACAATCCCTTACACCCGGGAGTACAATCCTGTGTAACATACACACTCCCTTACACCCGGGAGTACAATCCTGTGTAACATACACAATCCCTTACACCCGGGAGTACAATCCTGTGTAACATACACAATCCCTTACACCCGGGAGTACAATCCTGTGTAACATACACAATCCCTTACACCCGGGAGTACAATCCTGTGTAACATACACAATCCCTTACACCCGGGAGTACAATCATGTGTAACATACACAATCCCTTACACCCGGGAGTACAATCCTGTGTAACATACACACTCCCTTACACCCGGGCGTACAATCCTGTGTAACATACACAATCCCTTACACCCGGGAGTACAATCCTGTGTAACATACACAATCCCTTACACCCGGGAGTACAATCCTGTGTAACATACACAATCCCTTACACCCGGGAGTACAATCCTGTGTAACATACACAATCCCTTACACCCGGGAGTACAATCCTGTGTAACATACACACTCCCTTACACCCGGGAGTACAATCCTGTGTAACATACACACTCCCTTACACCCGGGAGTACAATCCTGTGTAACATACACACTCCCTTACACCCGGGAGTACAATCATGTGTAACATACACAATCCCTTACACACGGGAGTACAATCCTGTGTAACATACACAATCCCTTACACCCGGGAGTACAATCCTGTGTAACATACACACTCCCTTACACCCGGGAGTACAATCCTGTGTAACATACACAATCCCTTACACCCGGGAGTACAATCATGTGTAACATACACAATCCCTTACACACGGGAGTACAATCCTGTGTAACATACACAATCCCTTACACCCGGGAGTACAATCCTGTGTAACATACACAATCCCTTACACCCGGGAGTACAATCCTGTGTAACATACACACTCCCTTACACCCGGGAGTACAATCCTGTGTAACATACACAATCCCTTACACCCGGGAGTACAATCCTGTGTAACATACACACTCCCTTACACCCGGGCGTACAATCCTGTGTAACATACACAATCCCTTACACCCGGGAGTACAATCCTGTGTAACATACACAATCCCTTACACCCGGGAGTACAATCCTGTGTAACATACACAATCCCTTACACCCGGGAGAACAATCCTGTGTAACATACACAATCCCTTACACCCGGGAGTACAATCCTGTGTAACATACACAATCCCTTACACCCGGGAGTACAATCCTGTGTAACATACACACTCCCTTACACCCGGGAGTACAATCCTGTGTAACATACACACTCCCTTACACCCGGGAGTACAATCCTGTGTAACATACACACTCCCTTACACCCGGGAGTACAATCCTGTGTAACATACACAATCCCTTACACCCGGGAGTACAATCCTGTGTAACATACACAATCCCTTACACCCGGGAGTACAATCCTGTGTAACATACACAATCCCTTACACCCGGGAGTACAATCCTGTGTAACATACACAATCCCTTACACCCGGGCGTACAATCCTGTGTAACATACACAATCCCTTACACCCGGGAGTACAATCCTGTGTAACATACACAATCCCTTACACCCGGGAGTACAATCCTGTGTAACATACACACTCCCTTACACCCGGGAGTACAATCCTGTGTAACATACACAATCCCTTACACCCGGGAGTACAATCCTGTGTAACATACACACTCCCTTACACCCGGGAGTACAATCCTGTGTAACATACACAATCCCTTACACCCGGGAGTACAATCCTGTGTAACATACACAATCCCTTACACCCGGGAGTACAATCATGTGTAACATACACAATCCCTTACACCCGGGAGTACAATCCTGTGTAACATACACAATCCCTTGCACCCGGGAGTACAATCCTGTGTAACATACACAATCCCTTACACCCGGGCGTACAATCCTGTGTAACATACACAATCCCTTACCCCCGGGCGTACAATCCTGTGTAACATACACAATCCCTTACACCCGGGAGTACAATCCTGTGTAACATACACAATCCCTTGCACCCGGGAGTACAATCCTGTGTAACATACACAATCCCTTACACCCGGGCGTACAATCCTGTGTAACATACACAATCCCTTACACCCGGGAGTACAATCCTGTGTAACATACACAATCCCTTACACCCGGGAGTACAATCCTGTGTGTAGCCCCGGTCTTATTTTGCCTCCAGAGACCCCCTCTGTAGCGTGCCGAGCGATCGCGGGTGCCGCCGGAGGCAGCGCCGGACCCGCCGGCATAACGCAAAGGTGGGGGCCGGAGCAGGGAGCGCTCCGAGTCCCCGGAGTCTCTGCGGCGTACCCGGCAAGCAGGGCCGCCATGACAGGTTGCACAAGCGTGCGCATTGGTTGCGCAGGCGCAGTAAGGGTAGCGCACGCGGTCCCAATGCTAAAGAGGTCCTGAGCGGACTACAATTCCCAGCAGCCTCTGGGGATTGCCCTTTCACCCACATCACGTGCAGCCAGCCAGCAAATAGGGTTTTGCAGCTTCTCCTGTGGAGGAAGGCTACAATGTTGCGGGGACCACATTTGGCAGTTGGAGCTGGGAGCAGGAAGGGGGAGGAAGGGTGTAGGGAGCAAGTGGCTCCTGCACCAGGTAAGGTAGTTCCCCAAGTCCCAGGCAGGCTCCAATCCCCACCAGGGTAGTGGGTAGTACTGAGGGACGGCCCCTAGGTTAGGGACTCTGCCCTTAGGTGTGAGTGTGCAGTCTTGTCAGTGTCACGGCTGTCAGTGCTGTGAGCGCTGACAAGTAGGCACAGTGTGTGTGTGCAGTGCGGTTGCTGCAGGTACCGTGTGAGTGCAGTGCGGTTGCTGCAGGTACCGTGTGAGTGCAGTGGGTTGCTGCAGGTACCGTGTGAGTGCAGTGGGTTGCTGCAGGTACCGTGTGAGTGCAGTGCGGTTGCTGCAGGTACCGTGTGAGTGCAGTGGGTTGCTGCAGGTACCGTGTGAGTGCAGTGGGTTGCTGCAGGTACCGTGTGAGTGCAGTGGGTTGCTGCAGGTACCGTGTGAGTGCAGTGGGTTGCTGCAGGTACCGTGTGAGTGCAGTGCGGTTGCTGCAGGTACCGTGTGAGTGCAGTGGGTTGCTGCAGGTACCGTGTGAGTGCAGTGCGGTTGCTGCAGGTACCGTGTGAGTGCAGTGGGTTGCTGCAGGTACCGTGTGAGTGCAGTGGGTTGCTGCAGGTTCAGAGTGAGTGCAGTGCGGTTGCTGCAGGTACCGTGTGAGTGCAGTGGGTTGCTGCAGGTTCAGAGTGAGTGCAGTGCGGTTGCTGCAGGTACCGTGTGAGTGCAGTGGGTTGCTGCAGGTTCAGAGTGAGTGCAGTGCGGTTGCTGCAGGTACCGTGTGAGTGCAGTGGGTTGCTGCAGGTTCAGAGTGAGTGCAGTGCGGTTGCTGCAGGTACCGTGTGAGTGCAGTGCGGTTGCTGCAGGTACCGTGTGAGTGCAGTGGGTTGCTGCAGGTTCAGAGTGAGTGCAGTGCGGTTGCTGCAGGTACCGTGTGAGTGCAGTGGGTTGCTGCAGGTTCAGAGTGAGTGCAGTGGGTTGCTGCAGGTACCGTGTGAGTGCAGTGGGTTGCTGCAGGTTCAGAGTGAGTGCAGTGGGTTGCTGCAGGTACCGTGTGAGTGCAGTGGGTTGCTGCAGGTTCAGAGTGAGTGCAGTGCGGTTGCTGCAGGTACCGTGTGAGTGCAGTGGGTTGCTGCAGGTTCAGAGTGAGTGCAGTGCGGTTGCTGCAGGTACCGTGTGAGTGCAGTGGGTTGCTGCAGGTTCAGAGTGAGTGCAGTGCGGTTGCTGCAGGTTCAGAGTGAGTGCAGTGCGGTTGCTGCAGGTTCAGAGTGAGTGCAGTGCGGTTGCTGCAGGTTCAGAGTGAGTGCAGTGCGGTTGCTGCAGGTACCGTGTGAGTGCAGTGCGGTTGCTGCAGGTTCAGAGTGAGTGCAGTGCGGTTGCTGCAGGTACCGTGTGAGTGCAGTGGGTTGCTGCAGGTTCAGAGTGAGTGCAGTGCGTTGCTGCAGGTTCAGAGTGAGTGCAGTGGGTTGCTGCAGGTTCAGAGTGAGTGCAGTGGGTTGCTGCAGGTTCAGAGTGAGTGCAGTGCGGTTGCTGCAGAGGTTAGGGAGAAGTAGTCAGAGGTGATCCGGGAGGGGCAGTGCGGTTGCTGCAGGTGAAGGGAGAGGTAATGTGGGTGCAGGGGGTCAGTGACCTACCTGCATAGGACAGGCTACCCCGTAGGCCCCTAGGAGTGTTCCCTGAAGACACCAAAGGTTGCTGTGCTGCAGGGACGGCCTATAGTAGTATCGAGCATCACCTTACTGCGTAGCAGCTAGGGACAAAGAGACAAGCGTGCGGAGCAGGTTGCTGGCGAGTCGCCTGGGACGAGACGGCTGGATATTGAGACCCAGGAGGCAGACCGCTGATTCATCTGACCCTTTGCGAAGAGGTACCGGTCACCGCCGTGACCGGCAGGTACTATAACAACAAGTGCACCAACACCGGTCAACAGGCGCTGATCCTGCCCTAGGCTAAACTCTTTAGGAACACTGAGCCTATACCATCACATTAACATACATGGACACGGTGTGTGGGGCACGCGGTGAGGGGACGGAGGCGTTACTCCTGATGAGTGGCCGAGCCACTAAGGTTACACGTTAAGGTTATACCGCTAGAGTATAAGTGTACATGTTGTGTTATTGCTACCGTGCATTATTATTAGTAAAACCAGTTACAATCATATGGTGTTGTATGTATTTCTTGCCCAGGGGAATCTCACATCACGGGGATCCTGGGTAAGTGGAGGCGCTGCGCTAAGTAAGTGTATGAGTGTTACCCCAGGCTCCCAGCTAGCGGAGGCTCAGATCTCCTGGAACCGCAGGTGTTATACAGCGACCAGTAGTTCCTTTGGGAGGGTTCAGAAAAAGGGCTACTTGTGTAACATACACAATCCCTTACACCCGGGAGTACAATCCTGTGTAACATACACACACCCTTACACCCGGGAGTACAATCCTGTGTAACATACACACTCCCTTACCCCCGGGAGTACAATCATGTGTAACATACACAATCCCTTACACCCGGGAGTACAATCCTGTGTAACATACACACTCCCTTACACCCGGGAGTACAATCCTGTGTAACATACACACTCCCTTACACCCGGAGTACAATCCTGTGTAACATACACACACCCTTACACCCGGGAGTACAATCCTGTGTAACATACACACTCCCTTACCCCCGGGAGTACAATCATGTGTAACATACACACTCCCTTACACCCGGGAGTACAATCCTGTGTAACATACACAATCCCTTACACCCGGGAGTACAATCCTGTGTAACATACACACTCCCTTACCCCCGGGAGTACAATCATGTGTAACATACACAATCCCTTACACCCGGGAGTACAATCCTGTGTAACATACACACTCCCTTACACCCGGGAGTACAATCCTGTGTAACATACACACTCCCTTACCCCCGGGAGTACAATCATGTGTAACATACACAATCCCTTACACCCGGGAGTACAATCCTGTGTAACATACACACTCCCTTACACCCGGGAGTACAATCCTGTGTAACATACACACTCCCTTACACCCGGGAGTACAATCCTGTGTAACATACACACTCCCTTACACCCGGGAGTACAATCCTGTGTAACATACACATACACACTCATACACATACACATACAATCCTGTGTAACATACACACTCCCTTACACCCGGGAGAACAATCCTGTGTAACATACACAATCCCTTACACCCGGGAGTACAATCCTGTGTAACATACACAATCCCTTACACCCGGGAGTACAATCCTGTGTAACATACACAATCCCTTACACCCGGGAGTACAATCCTGTGTAACATACACACTCCCTTACACCCGGGCGTACAATCCTGTGTAACATACACACTCCCTTACACCCGGGCGTACAATCCTGTGTAACATACACAATCCCTTACACCCGGGAGTACAATCCTGTGTAACATACACACTCCCTTACACCCGGGCGTACAATCCTGTGTAACATACACACTCCCTTACACCCGGGAGTACAATCCTGTGTAACATACACACTCCCTTACACCCGGGAGTACAATCCTGTGTAACATACACACTCCCTTACACCTGGGCGTACAATCCTGTGTAACATACACACTCCCTTACACCCGGGAGTACAATCCTGTGTAACATACACACTCCCTTACACCTGGGCGTACAATCCTGTGTAACATACACAATCCCTTACACCCGGGCGTACAATCCTGTGTAACATACACAATCCCTTACACCCGGGAGTACAATCCTGTGTAACATACACACTCCCTTACACCCGGGCGTACAATCCTGTGTAACATACACACTCCCTTACACCCGGAGTACAATCCTGTGTAACATACACACTCCCTTACACCCGGGAGTACAATCCTGTGTAACATACACAATCCCTTACACCCGGGAGTACAATCCTGTGTAACATACACAATCCCTTACACCCGGGAGTACAATCCTGTGTAACATACACAATCCCTTACACCCGGGCGTACAATCCTGTGTAACATACACAATCCCTTACACCCGGGCGTACAATCCTGTGTAACATACACACTCCCTTACACCCGGGCGTACAATCCTGTGTAACATACACACTCCCTTACACCCGGGAGTACAATCCTGTGTAACATACACACTCCCTTACACCCGGGAGTACAATCCTGTGTAACATACACACTCCCTTACACCCGGGCGTACAATCCTGTGTAACATACACAATCCCTTACACCCGGGAGTACAATCCTGTGTAACATACACAATCCCTTACACCCGGGAGTACAATCCTGTGTAACATACACAATCCCTTACACCCGGGAGTACAATCCTGTGTAACATACACACTCCCTTACACCCGGGAGTACAATCCTGTGTAACATACACAATCCCTTACACCCGGGAATACAATCCTGTGTAACATACACACTCCCTTACACCCGGGAGTACAATCCTGTGTAACATACACACTCCCTTACACCCGGAGTACAATCCTGTGTAACATACACACTCCCTTACACCCGGAGTACAATCCTGTGTAACATACACAATCCCTTACACCCGGGAGTACAATCCTGTGTAACATACACACTCCCTTACACCCGGGAGTACAATCCTGTGTAACATACACACTCCCTTACACCCGGGAGTACAATCCTGTGTAACATACACACTCCCTTACACCCGGGAGTACAATCCTGTGTAACATACACACTCCCTTACACCCGGGAGTACAATCCTGTGTAACATACACAATCCCTTACACCCCTGAGAACAATCCTGTGTAACATACACACTCCCTTACACCCGGGCGTACAATCCTGTGTAACATACACAATCCCTTACACCCGGGCGTACAATCCTGTGTAACATACACACTCCCTTACACCCGGGAGTACAATCATGTGTAACATACACAATCCCTTACACCCGGGAGTACAATCCTGTGTAACATACACACTCCCTTACACCCGGGAGTACAATCCTGTGTAACATACACAATCCCTTACACCCCTGAGAACAATCCTGTGTAACATACACACTCCCTTACACCCGGGCGTACAATCCTGTGTAACATACACAATCCCTTACACCCGGGAGTACAATCCTGTGTAACATACACAATCCCTTACACCCGGGAGTACAATCCTGTGTAACATACACACTCCCTTACACCCGGGAGTACAATCCTGTGTAACATACACACTCCCTTACACCCGGGCGTACAATCCTGTGTAACATACACACTCCCTTACACCCGGGAGTACAATCCTGTGTAACATACACAATCCCTTACACCCGGGAGTACAATCCTGTGTAACATACACAATCCCTTACACCCGGGAGTACAATCCTGTGTAACATACACAATCCCTTACACCCGGGAGTACAATCCTGTGTAACATACACACTCCCTTACCCCCGGGAGTACAATCCTGTGTAACATACACACTCCCTTACACCCGGGAGTACAATCCTGTGTAACATACACACTCCCTTACACCCGGGAGTACAATCCTGTGTAACATACACAATCCCTTACACCCGGGAGTACAATCCTGTGTAACATACACAATCCCTTACACCCGGGAGTACAATCCTGTGTAACATACACACTCCCTTACACCCGGGAGTACAATCCTGTGTAACATACACACTCCCTTACACCCGGGCGTACAATCCTGTGTAACATACACACTCCCTTACACCCGGGCGTACAATCCTGTGTAACATACACACTCCCTTACACCCGGGCGTACAATCCTGTGTAACATACACAATCCCTTACACCCAGGAGTACAATCCTGTGTAACATACACAATCCCTTACACCCGGGAGTACAATCCTGTGTAACATACACACTCCCTTACCCCCGGGAGCACAATCCTGTGTAACATACACACTCCCTTACACCCGGGAGTACAATCCTGTGTAACATACACACTCCCTTACACCCGGGAGTACAATCCTGTGTAACATACACACTCCCTTACACCCGGGAGTACAATCCTGTGTAACATACACAATCCCTTACACCCGGGAGTACAATCCTGTGTAACATACACAATCCCTTACACCCGGGAGTACAATCCTGTGTAACATACACACTCCCTTACACCCGGGCGTACAATCCTGTGTAACATACACACTCCCTTACACCCGGGCGTACAATCCTGTGTAACATACACACTCCCTTACACCCGGGCGTACAATCCTGTGTAACATACACAATCCCTTACACCCAGGAGTACAATCCTGTGTAACATACACAATCCCTTACACCCGGGAGTACAATCCTGTGTAACATACACACTCCCTTACCCCCGGGAGCACAATCCTGTGTAACATACACACTCCCTTACCCCCGGGAGCACAATCCTGTGTAACATACACACTCCCTTACACCCGGGAGTACAATCCTGTGTAACATACACACTCCCTTACACCCGGGAATACAATCCTGTGTAACATACACACTCCCTTACACCCGGGAGTACAATCCTGTGTAACATACACACTTCCTTACCCCCGGGAGTACAATCCTGTGTAACATACACACTCCCTTACACCCGGGAGTACAATCCTGTGTAACATACACACTCCCTTACACCCGGGAGTACAATCCTGTGTAACATACACACTTCCTTACCCCCGGGAGTACAATCCTGTGTAACATACACAATCCCTTACACCCGGGAGTACAATCCTGTGTAACATACACACTCCCTTACACCCGGGAGTACAATCCTGTGTAACATACACAATCCCTTACCCCCGGGAGTACAATCCTGTGTAACATACACACTTCCTTACCCCCGGGAGTACAATCCTGTGTAACATACACACTCCCTTACACCCGGGAGTACAATCCTGTGTAACATACACACTCCCTTACACCCGGGCGTACAATCCTGTGTAACATACACAATCCCTTACACCCGGGCGTACAATCCTGTGTAACATACACACTCCCTTACACCCGGGAGTACAATCCTGTGTAACATACACACTCCCTTACACCCGGGAGTACAATCCTGTGTAACATACACACTCCCTTACACCCGGGAGTACAATCCTGTGTAACATACACACTCCCTTACACCCGGGCGTACAATCCTGTGTAACATACACACTCCCTTACCCCCGGGAGTACAATCCTGTGTAACATACACACTTCCTTACCCCCGGGAGTACAATCCTGTGTAACATACACACTCCCTTACACCCGGGAGCACAATCCTGTGTAACATACACACTCCCTTACACCCGGGAGTACAATCCTGTGTAACATACACACTCCCTTACACCCGGGAGTACAATCCTGTGTAACATACACACTCCCTTACACCCGGGAGTACAATCCTGTGTAACATACACACTCCCTTACACCCGGGCGTACAATCCTGTGTAACATACACACTCCCTTACACCCGGGAGTACAATCCTGTGTAACATACACACTCCCTTACACCCGGGCGTACAATCCTGTGTAACATACACACTCCCTTACCCCCGGGAGTACAATCCTGTGTAACATACACACTCCCTTACACCCGGGAGTACAATCCTGTGTAACATACACACTCCCTTACACCCGGGAGTACAATCCTGTGTAACATACACACTCCCTTACACCCGGGAGTACAATCCTGTGTAACATACACACTTCCTTACCCCCGGGAGTACAATCCTGTGTAACATACACAATCCCTTACACCCGGGAGTACAATCCTGTGTAACATACACAATCCCTTACACCCGGGAGTACAATCCTGTGTAACATACACACTCCCTTACCCCCGGGAGTACAATCCTGTGTAACATACACAATCCCTTACACCCGGGCGTACAATCCTGTGTAACATACACACTCCCTTACACCCGGGCGTACAATCCTGTGTAACATACACACTCCCTTACACCCGGGAGTACAATCCTGTGTAACATACACACTCCCTTACACCCGGAGTACAATCGTGTTAAAATACTGAATCCTTTACATGCTAAACAGGAGCGGTCCTAACATTCCCGTTGGTTTGCATTGTACAGGCGCTACCTTCGCCGCGGCGCGTCTTACCGTCTTTGCGGTAGAAGGAGATCTCCACCTTGCGCTCCTCGGACCCCACCAGCGCCTGCGCGATCTGAGCCGCCGCGTTGGAGGTCGTGCGAGGTCCGTACAGGAAGTCACATGTGCAGGGTCTCTGCATGACCTCAGCACGCGTGTAACCGCACATGGAGCAGAAACCATCGTTGCAGTAAATCACGGCGCAGTTCTCCACGCGGGCGTTGGCGATGATGAACTTCCGGCCTGCGGGGCGAGAGAGGAGAGGGGCAGATATAAACCGGAGCCTGATACTCTGCAGTCAGGTCACCCTACATTACATACACCCAGGACTGTGCGAGCCTGTCCCTGATACTCTGCAGTCAGGTCACCCTACATCACCTATACACCCAGGACTGTGTGAGCCTGTCCCTGATACTCTGCAGTCAGGTCACCCTACATCACCTATACACCCAGGACTGTGTGAGCCTGTCCCTGATACTCTGCAGTCAGGTCACCCTACATTACATATACACCCAGGACTGTGCGAGCCTGTCCCTGATACTCTGCAGTCAGGTCACCCTACATTACATACACCCAGGACTGTGCGAGCCTGTCCCTGATACTCTGCAGTCAGGTCACCCTACAGTACATATACACCCAGGACTGTGCGAGCCTGTCCCTGATACTCTGCAGTCAGGTCACACTACATTACATATACACCCAGGACTGTGCGAGCCTGTCCCTGATACTCTGCAGTCAGGTCACACTACATTACATATACACCCAGGACTGTGCGAGCCTGTCCCTGATACCCTGCAGTCAGGTCACCCTACATTACATATGTAACGGCTGGACCCCCCTTGTCTGACCGTGTCTGTTTGAGCTCCCACTAGGGGCTCAGCGTGGCCTCAGACCCAGGAGGGGGTGGTGGTGCTGGGGCAGGAGGGGGTGGTGGTGCTGGGGCAGGAGGGGGTGGGGGTGCTGGGGCAGGTGAGCCTGGGAACCCCAGGGGCTGTGGTCTGGATGTTACTGACACTGAGGATCTTTTGCAAACGGAAAGAGAATTGAGGAGAATTCAGAGAGAAAAGACGAGAGAGAGAAAGAGAAGCTGAGCAGGAGGGAATGGAGGAAGAGACACAGGGAACAGGGGAGGTGCTGGTTCTGTCCGGGGAAAGTAACACAGGGAACAGGTGAGGTGCTGGTTCTGTCCGGGGAAAGTAACACAGGGAACAGGTGAGGTGCTGGTTCTGTCCGGGGAAAGTAACACAGGGAACAGGTGAGGTGCTGGTTCTGTCCGGGGAAAGTAACATACAAACCCAGAGCAGTAAATCCCAGCAGCAAAGTAATGTTATAACTGAAGGTAAAAAGAAAAGAGAGGCTGAGCTGGAAGAGAGGAGGCGGGCGGCAAGAGAGCGCGGGCGGGCGGCAAGAGAGCGCGGGCGGCAAGAGAGCGCGGGCGGGCGGCAAGAGAGCGCGGGCGGGCGGCAAGAGAGCGCGGGCGGGCGGCAAGAGAGCAGGCAGACAAACAAGCCTTATAGCAAAGTGCCCAAACCCAATGCAGAGGCTGAATGTGCCAAGGGAAGAGAGGCCGAGAGTCCTCAGCACGTGGAAACTGAGGCAGAGAGTCCTCAGCACGTGGAAACGGAGGCCGAGAGTCCTCAGCACGTGGAAACGGAGGCCGAGAGTCCCCAGCACGTGGAAACTGAGGCCGAGAGTCCTCAGCACGTGGAAACGGAGGCCGAGAGTCCTCAGCACGTGGAAACTGAGGCAGAGAGTCCTCAGCACGTGGAAACTGAGGCCGAGAGTCCTCAGCACGTGGAAACTGAGGCCGAGAGTCCTCAGCACGTGGAAACTGAGGCAGAGAGTCCTCAGCACGTGGAAACTGAGGCCGAGAGTCCTCAGCACGTGGAAACTGAGGCCGAGAGTCCTCAGCACGTGGAAACTGAGGCAGAGAGTCCTCAGCACGTGGAAACTGAGGCCGAGAGTCCTCAGCACGTGGAAACTGAGGCAGAGAGTCCTCAGCACGTGGAAACTGAGGCCGAGAGTCCTCAGCACGTGGAAACTGAGGCCGAGAGTCCTCAGCACGTGGAAACTGAGGCCGAGAGTCCTCAGCACGTGGAAACTGAGGCCGAGAGTCCTCAGCACGTGGAAACTGAGGCCGAGAGTCCTCAGCACGTGGAAACTGAGGCCGAGAGTCCTCAGCACGTGGAAACTGAGGCCGAGAGTCCTCAGCACGTGGAAACTGAGGCCGAGAGTCCTCAGCACGTGGAAACTGAGGCCGAGAGTCCTCAGCACGTGGAAACTGAGGCCGAGAGTCCTCAGCACGTGGAAACTGAGGCCGAGAGTCCTCAGCACGTGGAAACTGAGGCCGAGAGTCCTCAGCACGTGGAAACTGAGGCCGAGAGTCCTCAGTACGTGGAAACTGAGGCCGAGAGTCCTCAGCACGTGGAAACGGAGGCCGAGAGTCCTCAGCACGTGGAAACTGAGGCCGAGAGTCCTCAGCACGTGGAAACTGAGGCCGAGAGTCCTCAGCACGTGGAAACTGAGGCCGAGAGTCCTCAGCACGTGGAAACTGAGGCAGAGAGTCCTCAGCACGTGGAAACTGAGGCCGAGAGTCCTCAGCACGTGGAAACTGAGGCCGAGAGTCCTCAGCACGTGGAAACTGAGGCAGAGAGTCCTCAGCACGTGGAAACTGAGGCCGAGAGTCCTCAGCACGTGGAAACTGAGGCCGAGAGTCCTCAGCACGTGGAAACTGAGGCCGAGAGTCCTCAGCACGTGGAAACTGAGGCCGAGAGTCCTCAGCACGTGGAAACTGAGGCCGAGAGTCCTCAGCACGTGGAAACTGAGGCCGAGAGTCCCCAGCACGTGGAAACTGAGGCAGAGAGTCCTCAGCACGTGGAAACTGAGGCCGAGAGTCCTCAGCACGTGGAAACTGAGGCCGAGAGTCCTCAGCACGTGGAAACTGAGGCCGAGAGTCCTCAGCACGTGGAAACTGAGGCCGAGAGTCCTCAGCACGTGGAAACTGAGGCCGAGAGTCCTCAGCACGTGGAAACTGAGGCCGAGAGTCCTCAGCACGTGGAAACTGAGGCCGAGAGTCCCCAGCACGTGGAAACTGAGGCCGAGAGTCCTCAGCACGTGGAAACTGAGGCCGAGAGTCCCCAGCACGTGGAAACTGAGGCCGAGAGTCCTCAGCACGTGGAAACTGAGGCCGAGAGTCCTCAGCACGTGGGAACTGAGGCCGAGAGTCCTCAGCACGTGGAAACTGAGGCCGAGAGTCCCCAGCACGTGGAAACTGAGGCCGAGAGTCCTCAGCACGTGGAAACTGAGGCCGAGAGTCCCCAGCACGTGGAAACTGAGGCCGAGAGTCCTCAGCACGTGGAAACTGAGGCCGAGAGTCCTCAGCACGTGGAAACTGAGGCCGAGAGTCCTCAGCACGTGGAAACTGAGGCCGAGAGTCCTCAGCACGTGGAAACTGAGGCCGAGAGTCCTCAGCACGTGGAAACTGAGGCCGAGAGTCCTCAGCACGTGGAAACTGAGGCTGAAAGCCTCCTACATGAGGGGATTGCAGCAGGAGTCAGTCAGGAGGCAAACACAGGTACATTGCAGACAGCAGCGGAGGCAGAAACAATGGAAAGAGACCCTGAGAAACTTGCTACTCACTCAGAGCCCATTGCAATAAACTCTGAAGAGGCAATGGAGCTAAACTGTGAGCCAGAAAGGGTTAACTCCGAGAGAAACACAGATTACACAGGTACCTGAAACCAGCACTGCTAACCTGGAACAACTCTCAGCTGCTGAGACACACACAGAGGCTGCAGGGAGTCACACACAGAGGCAGCAGGGAGTCACACAGAGGCAGCAGGGAGTCACACAGAGGCTGCAGGGAGACACACACAGAGGCTGCAGGGAGTCACACAGAGGCTGCAGGGGATTCACACAGAGGCTGCAGGGAGACACACACAGAGGCTGCAGGGAGACACACACAGAGGCTGCAGGGAGACACACACAGAGGCTGCAGGGAGACACACACAGAGGCTGCAGGGAGACACACACAGAGGCTGCAGGGAGACACACACAGAGGCTGCAGGGGAGTCACACAGAGGCTGCAGGGAGACACACACAGAGGCTGCAGGGAGACACACACAGAGGCTGCAGGGAGACACACACAGAGGCTGCAGGGGAGACACACAGAGGCTGCAGGGGAGTCACACAGAGGCTGCAGGGAAACACACAGAGGCTGCAGGGGAGTCACACAGAGGCTGCAGGGAGATACACAGAGGCTGCAGGGAGACACACAGAGGCTGCATGGAGACACACACAGAGGCTGCAGGGGAGTCACACAGAGGCTGCAGGGAGACACACAGAAGCTGCAGGGAGACACACACAGAGGCTGCAGGGAGATACACAGAGGCTGCAGGGAGACACACACAGAGGCTGCAGGGAGACACACACAGAGGCTGCAGGGGAGTCACACAGAGGCTGCAGGGAGACACACAGAGGCTGCAGGGAGACACACAGAGGCTGCAGGGAGTCACACAGAGGCTGCAGGGAGACACACAGAGGCTGCAGGGAGACACACAGAGGCTGCAGGGAGTCACACAGAGGCTGCAGGGAGACACACAGAGGCTGCAGGGAGACACACACAGAGGCTGCAGGGAGACACACAGAGGCTGCAGGGGAGTCAGATTGCCAGAGAGGGGAAACCTCACTGAGACAGGAAAATCAGCTGTACCTGGTGCCTGCAATCAGCACCGATAGCCTGGATCAGGTTCCAGCTGCTGGGGGCTCAGACTGCCAGGAAAATACAGAACCAGCAAAACCCAGTGATTCACAGCAAAACGCATGGAAATCACTGAAAGGTTTGCGATTCTTTCCCACTATTCCCATAAGAAACCCTTTAAGAAGAAGGAATGTGGTGAGTGACATTTCTGGGACCAAGAGAGAAAGATCCAGGTTTTGTTCCAGTGGCTCATACACTCGGCCAGACTTTCCCCCTTTAGGCCCCAATCACCTCAGCTTGTGGTCACTACAGGGACTCCCCTTAGGCTGCGTCCAGGGTTAGCGCTTAGTGGATCTTATTCAAAAGATAGATTTTCGCGCTCACGGGAGCGCAGGGCTGGTCAATAAGGGCGAACCAGCTCTGTGACGTCACAGCCCCCTCCCCCCCGACACGCCCCCGGACGGCGCGTGGACCAAGGCCAGGGAATGCACCCGCTTTCCCTCAGCCTCCGCGCGCCTCCGCACGGCTGCAGTCCTATGGACGCAGCCTTAGATAGGGACAGGGTCCTGTAGAACCCAGACGTGTGAGGGTCCGGCCAGGAAGCGTGGGTCTCCTGGTATGGCTGTGAGTGTGAATCACTCTCTGTGGCTGCAGAGATAAGAGACTTTCTAAAGGTGGATCGCTCCATGCGGGAGCCACCCACCGCCAGGCAGAGTTACAGGACATCGCTGAGGAGATCGCTCCATGCGGGAGCCACCCACCGCCAGGCAGAGTTACAGGACATCGCTGAGGAGATCGCTCCATGCGGGAGCCACCCACCGCCAGGCAGAGTCACAGGACATCGCTGAGGAGATCACTCCATGCGGGAGCCACCCACCGCCAGGCAGAGTTACAGGACATCGCTGAGGAGATCGCTCCATGCGGGAGCCACGCACCGCCAGGCAGAGTTACAGGACATCGCTGAGGAGATCACTCCATGCGGGAGCCACCCACCGCCAGGCAGAGTCACAGGACATCGCTGAGGAGATCACGCCATGCGGGAGCCACCCACCGCCAGGCAGAGTCACAGGACATCGCTGAGGAGATCGCTCCATGCGGGAGCCACTCACCGCCAGGCAGAGTCACAGGACATCGCTGAGGAGATCGCTCCATGCGGGAGCCACCCACCGCCAGGCAGAGTCACAGGACATCGCTGAGGAGATCGCTCCATGCGGGAGCCACCCACCGCCAGGCAGAGTTACAGGACATCGCTGAGGAGATCGCTCCATGCGGGAGCCACCCACCGCCAGGCAGAGTCACAGGACATCGCTGAGGAGATCACTCCACGCGGGAGCCACCCACCGCCAGGCAGAGTCACAGGACATCGCTGAGGAGATCACTCCACGCGGGAGCCACGCACCGCCAGGCAGAGTTACAGGACATCGCTGAGGAGATCGCTCCATGCGGGAGCCACCCACCGCCAGGCAGTTACAGGACATCGCTGAGGAGATCACTCCATGCGGGAGCCACTCACCGCCAGGCAGAGTTACAGGACATCACTGAGGAGATCACTCCATGCGGGAGCCACTCACCGCCAGGCAGAGTTACAGGACATCGCTGAGGAGATCACTCCATGCGGGAGCCACCCACCGCCAGGCAGAGTTACAGGACATCGCTGAGGAGATCACTCCATGCGGGAGCCACTCACCGCCAGGCTGAGTTACAGGACATCGCTGAGGAGATCACTCCATGCGGGAGCCACCCACCGCCAGGCAGAGTTACAGGACATCGCTGAGGAGATCGCTCCATGCGGGAGCCACCCACCGCCAGGCAGAGTTACAGGACATCGCTGAGGAGATCACTCCATGCGGGAGCCACTCACCGCCAGGCAGAGTCACAGGACATCGCTGAGGAGATCACTCCATGCGGGAGCCACCCACCGCCAGGCAGAGTTACAGGACATCGCTGAGGAGATCGCTCCATGCGGGAGCCACCCACCGCCAGGCAGTTACAGGACATCGCTGAGGAGATCACTCCATGCGGGAGCCACCCACCGCCAGGCAGAGTTACAGGACATCGCTGAGGAGATCACTCCATGCGGGAGCCACCCACCGCCAGGCAGAGTTACAGGACATCGCTGAGGAGATCGCTCCATGCGGGAGCCACCCACCGCCAGGCAGAGTTACAGGACATCGCTGAGGAGATCGCTCCATGCGGGAGCCACCCACCGCCAGGCAGAGTCACAGGACATCGCTGAGGAGATCACTCCATGCGGGAGCCACGCACCGCCAGGCAGAGTTACAGGACATCGCTGAGGAGATCACTCCATGCGGGAGCCACTCACCGCCAGGCAGAGTTACAGGACATCGCTGAGGAGATCACTCCATGCGGGAGCCACCCACCGCCAGGCAGAGTTACAGGACATCGCTGAGGAGATCACTCCATGCGGGAGCCACCCACCGCCAGGCAGAGTTACAGGACATCGCTGAGGAGATCACTCCATGCGGGAGCCACCCACCGCCAGGCAGAGTTACAGGACATCGCTGAGGAGATCGCTCCATGCGGGAGCCACCCACCGCCAGGCAGAGTTACAGGACATCGCTGAGGAGATCGCTCCATGCGGGAGCCACCCACCGCCAGGCAGAGTTACAGGACATCGCTGAGGAGATCACTCCATGCGGGAGCCACCCACCGCCAGGCAGAGTCACAGGACATCGCTGAGGAGATCACGCCATGCGGGAGCCACCCACCGCCAGGCAGAGTCACAGGACATCGCTGAGGAGATCGCTCCATGCGGGAGCCACTCACCGCCAGGCAGAGTCACAGGACATCGCTGAGGAGATCGCTCCATGCGGGAGCCACCCACCGCCAGGCAGAGTCACAGGACATCGCTGAGGAGATCGCTCCATGCGGGAGCCACCCACCGCCAGGCAGAGTTACAGGACATCGCTGAGGAGATCGCTCCATGCGGGAGCCACCCACCGCCAGGCAGAGTCACAGGACATCGCTGAGGAGATCACTCCACGCGGGAGCCACCCACCGCCAGGCAGAGTCACAGGACATCGCTGAGGAGATCACTCCACGCGGGAGCCACGCACCGCCAGGCAGAGTTACAGGACATCGCTGAGGAGATCGCTCCATGCGGGAGCCACCCACCGCCAGGCAGTTACAGGACATCGCTGAGGAGATCACTCCATGCGGGAGCCACTCACCGCCAGGCAGAGTTACAGGACATCACTGAGGAGATCACTCCATGCGGGAGCCACTCACCGCCAGGCAGAGTTACAGGACATCGCTGAGGAGATCACTCCATGCGGGAGCCACCCACCGCCAGGCAGAGTTACAGGACATCGCTGAGGAGATCACTCCATGCGGGAGCCACTCACCGCCAGGCTGAGTTACAGGACATCGCTGAGGAGATCACTCCATGCGGGAGCCACCCACCGCCAGGCAGAGTTACAGGACATCGCTGAGGAGATCGCTCCATGCGGGAGCCACCCACCGCCAGGCAGAGTTACAGGACATCGCTGAGGAGATCACTCCATGCGGGAGCCACTCACCGCCAGGCAGAGTCACAGGACATCGCTGAGGAGATCACTCCATGCGGGAGCCACCCACCGCCAGGCAGAGTTACAGGACATCGCTGAGGAGATCGCTCCATGCGGGAGCCACCCACCGCCAGGCAGTTACAGGACATCGCTGAGGAGATCACTCCATGCGGGAGCTACCCACCGCCAGGCAGAGTTACAGGACATCGCTGAGGAGATCACTCCATGCGGGAGCCACCCACCGCCAGGCAGAGTTACAGGACATCGCTGAGGAGATCACTCCATGCGGGAGCCACTCACCGCCAGGCAGAGTCACAGGACATCGCTGAGGAGATCACTCCATGCAGGAGCCACCCACCGCCAGGCAGAGTTACAGGACATCGCTGAGGAGATCACTCCATGCGGGAGCCACCCACCGCCAGGCAGAGTTACAGGACATCGCTGAGGAGATCACTCCATGCGGGAGCCACTCACCGCCAGGCAGAGTTACAGGACATCGCTGAGGAGATCACTCCATGCGGGAGCCACCCACCACGCCAGGCAGAGTTACAGGACATCGCTGAGGAGATCACTCCATGCGGGAGCCACTCACCGCCAGGCAGAGTCACAGGACATCGCTGAGGAGATCACTCCATACGGGAGCCACCCACCGCCAGGCAGAGTTACAGGACATCGCTGAGGAGATCACTCCATGCGGGAGCCACTCACCGCCAGGCAGAGTTACAGGACATCGCTGAGGAGATCACTCCATGCGGGAGCCTCCCACCGCCAAGCAGAGTTACAGGACATCGCTGAGGAGATCACTCCATGCGGGAGCCACTCACCGCCAGGCAGAGTTACAGGACATCGCTGAGGAGATCACTCCATGCGGGAGCCACCCACCGCCAGGCAGAGTTACAGGACATCGCTGAGGAGATCACTCCATGCGGGAGCCTCCCACCGCCAGGCAGAGTCACAGGACATCGCTGAGGAGATCGCTCCATGCGGGAGCCACTCACCGCCAGGAAGAGTTACAGGACATCGCTGAGGAGATCACTCCATGCGGGAGCCTCCCACCGCCAGGCAGAGTCACAGGACATCGCTGAGGAGATCGCTCCATGCGGGAGCCACTCACCGCCAGGAAGAGTTACAGGACATCGCTGAGGAGATCACTCCATGCGGGAGCCACCCACCGCCAGGCAGAGTTACAGGACATCGCTGAGGAGATCACTCCATGCGGGAGCCACTCACCGCCAGGCAGAGTTACAGGACATCGCTGAGGAGATCACTCCATGCGGGAGCCACCCACCGCCAGGCAGAGTTACAGGACATCGCTGAGGAGATCACTCCATGCGGGAGCCACCCACCGCCAGGCTGAGTTACAGGACATCGCTGAGGAGATCACTCCATGCGGGAGCCACCCACCGCCAGGCAGAGATACAGGACATCGCTGAGGAGATCACTCCATGCGGGAGCCACTCACCGCCAGGCAGAGTTACAGGACATCGCTGAGGAGATCACTCCATGCGGGAGCCACCCACCGCCAGGCAGAGTTACAGGACATCGCTGAGGAGATCACTCCATGCGGGAGCCACCCACCGCCAGGCAGAGTTACAGGACATCGCTGAGGAGATCACTCCATGCGGGAGCCACTCACCGCCAGGCAGAGTTACAGGACATCGCTGAGGAGATCGCTCCATGCGGGAGCCACGCACCGCAAGGCAGAGTTACAGGACATCGCTGAGGAGATCGCTCCATGCGGGAGCCACTCACCGCCAGGCTGAGTTACAGGACATCGCTGAGGAGATCGCTCCATGCGGGAGCCACGCACCGCCAGGCAGAGTCACAGGACATCGCTGAGGAGATCACTCCACGCGGGAGCCACGCACCGCCAGGCAGAGTTACAGAACATCACTGAGGAGATCACTCCATGCGGGAGCCACCCACCGCCAGGCAGAGTTACAGGACATCGCTGAGGAGATCACTCCATGCGGGAGCCACCCACCGCCAGGCAGAGTTAGAGGACATCGCTGAGGAGATCACTCCATGCGGGAGCCACTCACCGCCAGGCAGAGTTACAGGACATCGCTGAGGAGATCACTCCATGCGGGAGCCACCCACCGCCAGGCAGAGTTACAGGACATCGCTGAGGAGATCACTCCATGCAGGAGCCACCCACCGCCAGGCAGAGTTAGAGGACATCGCTGAGGAGATCACTCCATGCGGGAGCCACCCACCGCCAGGCAGAGTTACAGGACATCGCTGAGATCGCTCCATGCGGGAGCCACCCACCGCCAGGCAGTTACAGGACATCGCTGAGGAGATCACTCCATGTGGGAGCCACCCACCGCCAGGCAGAGTTACAGGACATCGCTGAGGAGATCACTCCATGCGGGAGCCACTCACCGCCAGGCAGAGTCACAGGACATCGCTGAGGAGATCACGCCATGCGGGAGCCACCTACCAGGCAGAGTTACAGGACATCGCTGAGGAGATCGCTCCATGCGGGAGCCACCCACCGCCAGGCAGAGTTACAGGACATCGCTGAGGAGATCGCTCCATGCGGGAGCCACCCACCGCCAGGCAGTTACAGGACATCGCTGAGGAGATCGCTCCATGCGGGAGCCACCCACCGCCAGGCAGTTACAGGACATCGCTGAGGGGATCGCTCCATGCGGGAGCCACCCACTGCCAGGCAGAGTCACAGGACATCGCTGAGGAGATCACGCCATGCGGGAGCCACCCACCACCAGGCAGAGTTACAGGACATCGCTGAGGAGATCGCTCCATGCGGGAGCCACCCACCGCCAGGCAGAGTTACAGGACATCGCTGAGGAGATCACTCCACGCGGGAGCCTCCCACCGCCAGGCAGAGTCACAGGACATCGCTGAGGAGATCACTCCATGCGGGGGCCACCCGGCCAGGCAGAGTTACAGAACATCGCTGAGGAGATCGCAGAGCGGCGGATCCTTTGTGAAGTGTCTGCAGCCCCAGGTGCTGGAGCACTGGGGCAGGTATCGTATTTATCATGCACCAACATACCGGTACATCAGGCGCTGATCCCGCCTATAGGTTTTGGGTTTCTTAGAGGACTTGTGGGACTCTGGGTACACGGTGTTGGGGGAGGAGTAAGGTGTGGGGGTTAAGGCCCTGTGAGAAGACGGGTAGTTGTGCCTAGTGTTGTTATAGAGGGACACTATTATTATTATTGCTGAGGTATGTGTTATGGTATATTCTGCATATAGTAAACTGTTATACTCCAGTGTATGTGTTCATTTGAATGTGTCCTGCGAGGAGCAACTCCCGCTCTACTGGGAGCCATCGCAGGTGGAGGCGCTGCTGGGAGCCATCGCAGGTGGAGGCGCTGCTGGGAGCCATCGCAGGTGGAAGCGCTGCTGGGAGCCATCGCAGGTGGAGGCGCTGCTGGGAGCCATTGCAGGTGGAGGCGTTGCTGGGAGACATCGCAGGTGGAGGCGTTGCTGGGAGACATCGCAGGTGGAGGCGCTGCTGGGAGCCATCGCAGGTGGAGGCGCTGCTGGGAGCCATCGCAGGTGGAGGCGCTGCTGGGAGCCATCGCAGGTGGAGGCGCTGCTGGGAGCCATCGCAGGTGGAGGCGCTGCACCATATAGTATTGTTCCAGAGGATACACCCCAGACTCTCCCTGGCGGAGGCTCAGGCCTCCTGTGAGCCTAACAGGTAAAGCACCACACCTGTAATACATATAGATTCTCCCCATATGCACCCTATCTGCGATTGGGAGGGGGGGAGGTGTATGTGTTACATTACATATACACCCAGGACTGTGTGAGCATGTCCCTGATACTCTGTGTATTAGTGAAGTCCCCTGCCACATACCTGTGTATTAAAGAAGCCCCGTGCCCATACCTGTGTATTAAAGAAGCCCCCTGCTCCTGACCTGTGTATTAAAGAAGCCCCCTGCTCCTGACCTGTGTATTAAAGAAGCCCCCTGCCCCATACCTGTGTATTAGAGAAGCCCCCTGCCCCATACCTGTGAATTAGAGAAGCCCCCTGCCCCATACCTGTGTATTAGAGAAGCCCCCTGCCCCATACCTGTGTATTAGAGAAGCCCCCTGCCCCATACCTGTGTATTAGAGAAGCCCCCTGCCCCATACCTGTGTATTAGAGAAGCCCCCTGCCCCATACCTGTGTATTAGAGAAGCCCTGTGCCCCATACCTGTGTATTAGAGAAGCCCCGTGCCCCATACCTGTGTATTAGAGAAGCCCCGTGCCCCATACCTGTGTATTAGAGAAGCCCCGTGCCCCATACCTGTGTATTAGAGAAGCCCCGTGCCCCATACCTGTGTATTAGAGAAGCCCCGTGCCCCATACCTGTGTATTAGAGAAGCCCCGTGCCCCATACCTGTGTATTAGAGAAGCCCCGTGCCCCATACCTGTGTATTAGAGAAGCCCCCTGCCCATACCTGTGTATTAGAGAAGCCCCGTGCCCCATACCTGTGTATTAGAGAAGCCCCGTGCCTCTGACCTGTGTATTAGAGAAGCCCCCTGCCCCATACCTGTGTATTAGAGAAGCCCCCTGCCCCATACCTGTGTATTAGAGAAGCCCTGTGCCCCATACCTGTGTATTAGAGAAGCCCCCTGCCCCATACCTGTGTATTAGAGAAGCCCTGTGCCCCATACCTGTTTATTAGAGAAGCCCTGTGCCCCATACCTGTGTATTAGAGAAGCCCCGTGCCCCATACCTGTGTATTAGAGAAGCCCCGTGCCCCATACCTGTGTATTAGAGAAGCCCTGTGCCCCATACCTGTGTATTAGAGAAGCCCCGTGCCCCATACCTGTGTATTAGAGAAGCCCTGTGTCCCATACCTGTGTTTTAGAGAAGCCCCGTGCCCCATACCTGTGTATTAGAGAAGCCCCCCTGCCCAATACCTGTGTATTAGAGAAGCCTCGTGCCCCATACCTGTGTATTAGAGACGCCCTGTGCCCCATACCTGTGTATTAGAGAAGCCCCGTGCCCCATACTTGTGTATTAGAGAAGCCCTGTGTCCCATACCTGTGTATTAGAGAAGCCCCGTGCCCCATACCTGTGTATTAGAGAAGCCCCCTGCCCAATACCTGTGTATTAGAGAAGCCTCGTGCCCCATACCTGTGTATTAGAGAAGCCTTGTGCCCCATACCTGTTTATTAGAGAAGCCCCGTGCCCCATACCTGTGTATTAGAGAAGCCCCGTGCCCCATACCTGTGTATTAGAGAAGCCATGTGCCCCATACCCGTGTATTAGAGAAGCCCTGTGCCCCATACCTGTGTATTAGAGAAGCCCCCTGCCCCATACCTGTGTATTAGAGAAGACCCCTACCCCATACCTGTGTATTAGAGAAGCCCTGTGCCCCATACTTGTGTATTAGAGAAGCCCCGTGCCCCATACCTGTGTATTAGAGAAGCCCTGTGCCCCATACTTGTGTATTAGAGAAGCCCTGTGCCCCATACCTGTGTATTAGAGAAGCCCTGTGCCCCATACCTGTGTATTAGAGAAGCCCTGTGCCCCATACCTGTGTATTAGAGAAGCCCTGTGCCCCATACCTGTGTATTAGAGAAGCCCCCTGCCCCATACCTGTGTATTAGAGAAGCCCCCTGCCCCATACCTGTGTATTAGAGAAGCCCTGTGCCCCATACCTGTGTATTAGAGAAGCCCTGTGCCCCATACCTGTGTATTAGAGAAGCCCCCTGCCCCATACCTGTGTATTAGAGAAGCCCCCTGCCCCATACCTGTGTATTAGAGAAGCCCTGTGCCCCATACCTGTGTATTAGAGAAGCCCCCTGCCCCATACCTGTGTATTAGAGAAGCCCTGTGCCCCATACCTGTTTATTAGAGAAGCCCTGTGCCCCATACCTGTGTATTAGAGAAGCCCCGTGCCCCATACCTGTGTATTAGAGAAGCCCCGTGCCCCATACCTGTGTATTAGAGAAGCCCTGTGCCCCATACCTGTGTATTAGAGAAGCCCCGTGCCCCATACCTGTGTATTAGAGAAGCCCTGTGTCCCATACCTGTGTTTTAGAGAAGCCCCGTGCCCCATACCTGTGTATTAGAGAAGCCCCCCTGCCCAATACCTGTGTATTAGAGAAGCCTCGTGCCCCATACCTGTGTATTAGAGACGCCCTGTGCCCCATACCTGTGTATTAGAGAAGCCCCGTGCCCCATACTTGTGTATTAGAGAAGCCCTGTGTCCCATACCTGTGTATTAGAGAAGCCCCGTGCCCCATACCTGTGTATTAGAGAAGCACCCTGCCCAATACCTGTGTATTAGAGAAGCCTCGTGCCCCATACCTGTGTATTAGAGAAGCCTTGTGCCCCATACCTGTTTATTAGAGAAGCCCCGTGCCCCATACCTGTGTATTAGAGAAGCCCCGTGCCCCATACCTGTGTATTAGAGAAGCCCTGTGCCCCATACCCGTGTATTAGAGAAGCCCTGTGCCCCATACCTGTGTATTAGAGAAGCCCCCTGCCCCATACCTGTGTATTAGAGAAGCCCCCTACCCCATACCTGTGTATTAGAGAAGCCCTGTGCCCCATACTTGTGTATTAGAGAAGCCCCGTGCCCCATACCTGTGTATTAGAGAAGCCCTGTGCCCCATACTTGTGTATTAGAGAAGCCCTGTGCCCCATACCTGTGTATTAGAGAAGCCCCGTGCCCCATACCTGTGTATTAGAGAAGCCCCGTGCCCCATACCTGTGTATTAGAGAAGCCCCGTGCCCCATACCTGTGTATTAGAGAAGCCCCGTGCCCCATACCTGTGTATTAGAGAAGCCCCGTGCCCCATACCTGTGTATTAGAGAAGCCCCCTGCCCATACCTGTGTATTAGAGAAGCCCCGTGCCCCATACCTGTGTATTAGAGAAGCCCCGTGCCTCTGACCTGTGTATTAGAGAAGCCCCCTGCCCCATACCTGTGTATTAGAGAAGCCCCCTGCCCCATACCTGTGTATTAGAGAAGCCCTGTGCCCCATACCTGTGTATTAGAGAAGCCCCCTGCCCCATACCTGTGTATTAGAGAAGCCCTGTGCCCCATACCTGTTTATAAGAGAAGCCCTGTGCCCCATACCTGTGTATTAGAGAAGCCCCGTGCCCCATACCTGTGTATTAGAGAAGCCCCGTGCCCCATACCTGTGTATTAGAGAAGCCCTGTGCCCCATACCTGTGTATTAGAGAAGCCCCGTGCCCCATACCTGTGTATTAGAGAAGCCCTGTGTCCCATACCTGTGTTTTAGAGAAGCCCCGTGCCCCATACCTGTGTATTAGAGAAGCCCCCCTGCCCAATACCTGTGTATTAGAGAAGCCTCGTGCCCCATACCTGTGTATTAGAGACGCCCTGTGCCCCATACCTGTGTATTAGAGAAGCCCCGTGCCCCATACTTGTGTATTAGAGAAGCCCTGTGTCCCATACCTGTGTATTAGAGAAGCCCCGTGCCCCATACCTGTGTATTAGAGAAGCCCCCTGCCCAATACCTGTGTATTAGAGAAGCCTCGTGCCCCATACCTGTGTATTAGAGAAGCCTTGTGCCCCATACCTGTTTATTAGAGAAGCCCCGTGCCCCATACCTGTGTATTAGAGAAGCCCCGTGCCCCATACCTGTGTATTAGAGAAGCCCTGTGCCCCATACCCGTGTATTAGAGAAGCCCTGTGCCCCATACCTGTGTATTAGAGAAGCCCCCTGCCCCATACCTGTGTATTAGAGAAGCCCCCTACCCCATACCTGTGTATTAGAGAAGCCCTGTGCCCCATACTTGTGTATTAGAGAAGCCCCGTGCCCCATACCTGTGTATTAGAGAAGCCCTGTGCCCCATACTTGTGTATTAGAGAAGCCCTGTGCCCCATACCTGTGTATTAGAGAAGCCCTGTGCCCCATACCTGTGTATTAGAGAAGCCCTGTGCCCCATACCTGTGTATTAGAGAAGCCCTGTGCCCCATACCTGTGTATTAGAGAAGCCCTGTGCCCCATACCTGTGTATTAGAGAAGCCCCCTGCCCCATACCTGTGTATTAGAGAAGCCCCCTGCCCCATACCTGTGTATTAGAGAAGCCCTGTGCCCCATACCTGTGTATTAGAGAAGCCCTGTGCCCCATACCTGTGTATTAGAGAAGCCCTGTGCCCCATACCTGTGTATTAGAGAAGCCCCGTGCCCCATACCTGTGTATTAGAGAAGCCCTGTGCCCCATACTTGTGTATTAGAGAAGCCCCCTGCCCCATACCTGTGTATTAGAGAAGCCCCGTGCCCCATACCTGTGTATTAGAGAAGCCCTGTGCCCCATACCTGTGTATTAGAGAAGCCCCGTGCCCCATACCTGTGTATTAGAGAAGCCCTGTGTCCCATACCTGTGTATTAGAGAAGCCCCGTGCCCCATACCTGTGTATTAGAGAAGCCCCCCTGCCCCATACCTGTGTATTAGAGAAGCCCTGTGCCCCATACCTGTGTATTAGAGAAGCCCTGTGCCCCATACCTGTGTATTAGAGAAGCCCCCTGCCCCATACCTGTGTATTAGAGAAGCCCCTGCCCCATACCTGTGTATTAGAGAAGCCCTGTGCCCCATACCTGTGTATTAGAGAAGCCCTGTGCCCCATACCTGTGTATTAGAGAAGCCCTGTGCCCCATACCTGTGTATTAGAGAAGCCCCCTGCCCCATACCTGTGTATTAGAGAAGTCCTGTGCCCCATACTTGTGTATTAGAGAAGCCCTGTGCCCCATACCTGTGTATTATTGAAGCCCCGTGCCCCATACCTGTGTATTAGAGAAGCCCCGTGCCCCATACCTGTGTATTAGAGAAGCCCCGTGCCCCATACCTGTGTATTAGAGACGCCCCGTGGCTCTGAGTTGGACTATAGAGCTTTGATCCCAGTTAATCTCACAGGATCGTTAGTTACTAAACCCGGAGGGAATTATTACTCCCCAGGAAAGGGAAAGCAGCGGGATTAATACTAACCCAATTACTCAGGGACAGCATTATCCTTACCCAGGGATTCACCCTTTCACTGCCAGAGCAGCAGCCTCTCCCCCACACAGTGTGAGTGCTCACTCATTGTCTGACTCTCACTCATTGCCTGAGTCTCACTCAATGCCCAACTCTCCCTTATTGCCTGTGAGTGCTTACTCATTGTCTGACTCTCACTCATTGCCAGACTCTCACTCAATGCCCAACTCTCCCTTATTGCCTGTGAGTGCTTACTCATTGTCTGACTCTCACTCATTGCCAGACTCTCACTCAATGCCCGACTCTCCCTTATTGCCTGTGAGTGCTTACTCATTGTCTGACTCTCACTCATTGCCTGAGTCTCACTCAATGCCCAACTCTCCCTTATTGCCTGTGAGTGCTTACTCATTGTCTGACTCTCACTCACAACCAGACTCTCACTCAATGCCCGACTCTCCCTTATTACCTGTGAGTGCTTGCTCATTGCCCGAGTCTCCCTCATTGCCCAAGTCTCACTCAATGCCCGACTCTCCCTTATTGCCTGTGAGTGCTTACTCATTATCTGACTCTCACACATTGCCTGAGTCTCACTCAATGCCCAACTCTCCCTTATTGCCTGTGAGTGCTTACTCATTGTCTGACTCTTACTCATTGCCTGAGTCTCACTCAATGCCCGACTCTCCCTTATTGCCTGTGAGTGCTTACTCATTGCCCGAGTCTCCCTCATTGCCCAAGTCTCACTCAATGCCCGACTCTCCCTTATTGCCTGTGAGTGCTTACTCATTGTCTGACTCTCACTCATTGCCTGAGTCTCACTCAATGCCCGACTCTCCCTTATTGCCTGTGAGTGCTTACTCATTGTCTGACTCTCACTCATTGCCTGAGTCTCACTCAATGCCCAACTCTCCCTTATTGCCTGTGAGTGCTTACTCATTGTCTGACTCTCACTCATTGCCAGACTCTCACTCAATGCCCGACTCTCCCTTATTACCTGTGAGTGCTTGCTCATTGCCCGAGTCTCCCTCATTGCCCAAGTCTCACTCAATGCCCGACTCTCCCTTATTGCCTGTGAGTGCTTACTCATTATCTGACTCTCACACATTGCCTGAGTCTCACTCAATGCCCAACTCTCCCTTATTGCCTGTGAGTGCTTACTCATTGTCTGACTCTTACTCATTGCCTGAGTCTCACTCAATGCCCGACTCTCCCTTATTGCCTGTGAGTGCTCACTCATTGCCCGAGTCTCCCTCATTGCCCAAGTCTCACTCAATGCCCGACTCTCCCTTATTGCCTGTGAGTGCTTACTCATTGTCTGACTCTCACTCATTGCCTGAGTCTCACTCAATGCCCGACTCTCCCTTATTGCCTGTGAGTGCTTACTCATTGTCTGACTCTCACTCATTGCCTGAGTCTCACTCAATGCCCGACTCTCCCTTATTGCCTCTGAGTGCTTACTCATTGTCTGACTCTCACTCATTGCCAGACTCTCACTCATTGCATGTGAGTGCTCTCATTGCCAGAGTTACACTCATTGCTTGCATCTCCCTCATTGCCTGTGAGTGCTCCCTCAGAAAGAGAGAGAGAGACGGGTCCGCGCTCAGAGAGAGAGAGACGGGTCCGCGCTCAGAGAGAGAGAGAGACAGGTCCGCGCTCAGAGAGAGACAGGTCCGCGCTCTGAGAGAGGGACGGGTCCGCGCTCAGAGAGAGACGGGTCCGCGCTCAGAGAGAGAGAGACGGGTCCGCGCTCAGAGAGAGAGAGACAGGTCCGCGCTCAGAGAGAGAGAGAGAGAGATGGGTCCGCGCTCAGAGAGAAAGAGACAGGTCCGCGCTCAGAGACAGGCGGGTCTGCGCTCAGAGAGACAGACGAGTCCGCGCTCAGAGAGAGAGAGAGAGAGAGATGGGTCCGCGCTCAGAGAGAGAGACGGGTCCGCACTCAGAGAGACAGGCGGGTCTGCGCTCAGAGAGACAGGCGAGTCCGCGCTCAGAGAGAGACGGGTCTGCGCTCAGAGAGACAGGCGGGTCCGCGCTCAGAGAGACAGGCGGGTCTGCGCTCAGAGAGACAGGCGAGTCCGCGCTCAGAGAGAGAGGCGGGTCCGCGCTCAGAGAGAGAGGCGGGTCCGCGCTCAGAGAGACAGGCGGGTCCGCGCTCAGAGAGACAGGCGGGTCTGCGCTCAGAGAGACAGGCGAGTCCGCGCTCAGAGAGAAAGAGACAGGTCCGCGCTCAGAGAGACAGGCGGGTCCGCGCTCAGAGAGAGAGGCGGGTCCGCGCTCAGAGAGACAGGCGAGTCCGCGCTCAGAGAGAGAGGCGGGTCCGCGCTCAGAGAGAGAGGCGGGTCCGCGCTCAGAGAGACAGGCGAGTCCGCGCTCAGAGAGAGAGGCGGGTCCGCGCTCAGAGAGACAGGCAGGTCCGCGCTCAGAGAGAGAGGCGAGTCCGCACTCAGAGAGAGAGGCGGGTCCGCGCTCAGGGAGACAGGCAGGTCCGCGCTCAGAGAGAGAGGCGAGTCCGCACTCAGAGAGAGAGGCGGGTCCGCGCTCAGAGAGAGAGGCGGGTCCGCGCTCAGAGAGAGAGGCGGGTCCGCGCTCAGAGAGAGAGGCGGGTCCGCGCTCAGAGAGAGAGGCGGGTCCGCGCTCAGAGAGAGAGACGGGTCTGCGCTCAGGGAGACAGACGGGTCCGCGCTCAGAGAGACAGGTGTGTCCGCGCTCAGAGAGAGAGAGACGGGTCTGCGCTCAGAGAGACAGGCGAGTCCGCGCTCAGAGAGAGAGGCGGGTCCGCGCTCAGAGAGACAGGCGGGTCCGCGCTCAGAGAGACAGGCGGGTCCGCGCTCAGAGAGACAGGCGGGTCCGCGCTCAAAGAGACAGGCGGGTCCGCGCTCAGAGAGACAGGCGGGTCCGCGCTCAGAGAGACAGGCGGGTCCGTGGTCAGAGAGACAGGCGGGTCCGCGCTCAGAGAGACAGGCGGGTCCGCGCTCAGAGAGACAGGCGGGTCCGCGCTCAGAGAGACAGGCGGGTCCGCGCTCAGAGAGACAGGCGGGTCCGCGCTCAGAGAGACAGGCGGGTCCGCGCTCAGAGAGACAGGCGGGTCCGTGGTCAGAGAGAGAGAGAGAGAGAGAGACGGGTCCGCGCTCAGAGAGAGAGAGACAGGTCCGCGCTCAGAGAGAGAGAGAGAGATGGGTCCGCGCTCAGAGAGAGAGAGACAGGTCCGCGCTCAGAGAGAGAGACGGGTCCGCACTCAGAGAGAGAGAGAGACGGGTCTGCGCTCAGAGAGAGAGAGAGAGAGACGGGTCCGCGCTCAGAGAGAGAGAGAGACGGGTCCGCGCTCAGAGAGAGAGAGAGACAGGCGGGTCCGCGCTCAGAGACAGACGGGCTCTGCTGGTTGGTACCCGGGGATATGTGAGGGATATAGATCTCACTGCATATCATAGAGCGGGAACATATTATATATTCCTGTGTTTGCTAAGGCAGAGAAACCTGCACTAACACCCAGACATTTCCGCAGCTGGAAGCACTTCGGAACAATCCTCGTTTCTAGGGATTTATCTGAGCCGATTCGCACCTTTATTGTCACACATCGGGATTTGCACACTCAGGCGTGTGTGGAAGGCGTTATTGTTGCACAGTGTCATACTATTGTACCCCTGTAAGAGACGTGTGCAGAGACACGCTAATGGAGACTCTTGGAGTTCCTTTATCCGGGCAAAACATACAAAAACAACAAAATAACAAACCCTAATCCCTATGTAAGGGATAACTTACTTACTTCTCTGCTCTCCTTCTGTCAGCCCAAATGTGAGTTAGGGAATCTCTCTCCTGTTTCCAACAAGAAGCTTTTCTTACAGACTTAATTGGCCAGGTGGAGTCTGGTTAATTGCCTGCTGCACTTAACCAGATCCCTGCTGGATTATAGAGATAGTTTCTTCAACAGAGATAAGTCCCTGTCACCCCCACCCTCCCTGATAGCAGAACCCCCTGTAAAGGTAGTTGTTGCAATTCAGCCAACTGTCATGTAAGCCCCGTTCTTATTCTGGAAAGCATTCATTCCTGTTTTGCCCAGTAACAAGGGTGGGGTGAGATGATGAGGAGCCCAACCACCCCATGAGGACCCAAGGACTACCTCTACAACATCAGAAAGAAACAGGAGGGTGTGTGTGTATGTAAACAAGGGTCCCCAGAACTTTCACTAGAAAAGTTGCCCCAACGCCAGCTTTGGAAGAAGTAAGCACACCACTAAAGAGGACACCTGGGGTGTTCTATGAATGAGGGGTACATGGGAGCCCTGGTGGCGTTACATCCCCAGGCAGAGGTTCTGGGAAAGTGCCTGCAGAGGACTCCAGGATCTCAGAGGTTATAGACATGGATCTATGTACAAGACAAGAGTTATGTAAGCTATGTGTGCCTCCCTGTGGAGATGTATGGACTCCAGGGAAGAGAATGTAAGAATAAAAGCCTGTCCTGTTTGTATAACAGTTCCTGGCGCCCTTTATTACCACCCTGGGAGCTTACACTACCAGCCAGGCGAATGCCAGCACCCTGAGAGCTTACACTTCCAGCCGGGCGAATGCCAGCACCTTGAGAGGTTACACTTCCAGCCGGACGAATGCCAGCACCCTGAGAGCTTACACTTCCAGCCAGGTGAATGCCAGCACCGTGGGAGCTTACACTTCCAGCCGAGCGAATGCCAGCACCCTGAGAGCTTACACTTCCAGCCGAGCGAATGCCAGCACCCTGAGAGGTTACACTTTCAGCCAGGTGAATGCCAGCACTCTGGGAGCTTACACTTCCAGCCAGGTGAATGCCAGCACCCTGAGAGGTTACACTTCCAGCCGAGCGAATGCCAGCACCCTGAGAGGTTACACTTCCAGCCGAGCGAATGCCAGCACCCTGAGAGGTTACACTTCCAGCCGGACGAATGCCAGCACCCTGAGAGCTTACACTTCCAGACGAGCGAATGCCAGCACCCTGAGAGGTTACACTTCCAGCCGGACGAATGCCAGCACCCTGAGAGGTTACACTTCCAGCCGGGCGAATGCCAGCACCCTGAGAGCTTACACTTCCAGCCGAGCGAATGCCAGCACCGTGAGAGGTTACACTACCAGCCGGGTGAATGCCAGCACCCTGAGAGGTTACACTTCCAGCCAAGCGAATGCCAGCACCCTGAGAGGTTACACTACCTCACAAAGAGTTAATCCTCACTGGAATGGCTAATGCAGCTGCTGCCTAATTAATCAGCCTGTCTGAATGAACTGAATGGGGAAGTATTTTAAAAGACACAGGAAGCTGCCAGACAGAGAGACTGTCTTCCCCAGGGAATGGGGGGATAGAAGTGCTCCCCAGCTGCGGGAGCTGGTTAAAGAGGACATGCAGAGGAGGTTCTCTGGGCTTATGGTGGGCCTGAGTTCCCCTAAGAAGAAGGATGACAAAGCTGTGCTGAAACAGTGTTGTCTGCTCCAAAGGACTGACAGATAAGCAAAAACACGTTATTGTTGTATGCAGAGACCGTTACATTGTTGCATATGCAAGGGCATGTTTTGGCTTGGGAACAAGCTTAGGTGGCCATGCAGTTAGTGAGGGCGAAAGCTACGGTGTAGTTAACTTTCCCTAAAGGGAATAGGTGTTTAATTTCTATGATTTTGTTTTCTTAAGGGGACAGTGCACCCGGAGTTTGCTTGTGGCTAATAAACCACTACAGTCTAGTGTCTTACTGACCCTTCCGCGAGGCCATCCTGCCACACCAGACAACTGTTAAAGGGTACAGGAGGACCGAGGTCTCGCTGTATTACCAGCCCAATATATCCTGTGTATACTGTATAGTCAGGTGTATGGGGAGGTGGGCACTGCTGCTGCCCGCATTGTACCCACTGTGTGTATACTGTATAGTCAGATGTAGGGGGAGATGGGCACTGTTGCTGCCCACACTGTACTCGCTGTGTGTATATACTGCACAGTTAGGGGTAGGTGGGCACTGCTGCTGCGAGCGACACTGTGGGGTTATTCTGCGAGCGACACTGTGGGGTTATTCTGCGAGCGGCACTGTGGGGTTATTCTGGGAGCCTCTTCTCTCTAAAAAGAACATGGCAGCACGGCTTAGGTTTGCAAAGTTGCATCTGAACAAACCACAAGACTTCTGGAACAATGTCCTCTGGACAGACGAGACCAAAGTGGAGATGTTTGGCCATAATGAACAGCGTCACTTTTGGCGAAAACCAAACACAGCATATCGGCACAAACAACTCATACCAACTGTCAAGCACGGTGGTGGAAGGGTGATGATTTGGGCTTGTTTTTGCAGCCACAGGAACTGGGAACCTTGCAGTCATTGTGTCGACCATGAACTCGTCTGTATTCCAAAGTATTCTAGAGTCAATGTGAGGCCATCTGTCCAACAGCTAAAGCTTGGCCGAAATTGGATCATGCAACAGGACAATGATCCCAAGCACACCAGCAAATCTACAAAAGAATGGCTGAAAAAGAAAAGAATCAAGGTGTTGCAATAGCCCAGTCAAAGTCCAGACCTCAACCCGATTGACTGGACCTTAAGAGAGCTGGGCATAAACAAATGCCCACAGACCTCAATGAACTGAAGCAACGTTGTAAAGAAGAATGGGCCAAAATTCCTCCACAATGATGTGAGAGACTGATAAAGTCATACAGAAAACGATTACTTCAAGTTATTGCTGCTAACGGTGGTTCTACAAGCTATTGAATCATAAGGTGTACTTAGTTTTTCACACATGGCTTCTCCATTTTGGCTTTATTTTTGTTAAATAAATCATGACATGGTGTAATATGTCATGTGTTGTTGTTCATCTGAGGTTGTATATAACTAATTTTAAGACCTGCTAAGGAACAGATGATTGTTATGTCCTGATATTTAAAACCATGGATTTCAAAGAGGGTGTACTTTCTGTTTCACATGACTGTATCAATAGAAGGGAAGTTTGTTTCCATAATTTGCTTAATTGTCTCCCTGTGGAGCAAAGACACGGAGCAAGAAGGGGAACAAGACACGGTGCAAGAAGGGGGAACAAGACACGGAGCAAGAATGGGAACCAAGACACGGAGCAAGAAGGGGAACCAAGACACGGAGCAAGAAGGGGAACCAAGACACGGAGCAAGAAGGGGAACAAGACACGGTGCAAGAAGGGGGAACAAGACACGGAGCAAGAAGGGGGAACAAGACACGGAGCAAGAATGGGAACCAAGACACGGAGCAAGAAGGGGAACAAGACACGGAGCAAGAAGGGGAACAAGACACGGTGCAAGAAGGGGAACCAAGACACGGAGCAAGAAGGGGAACCAAGACACGGAGCAAGAAGGGGAACCAAGACACGGAGCAAGAAGGGGAACCAAGACACGGAGCAAGAAGGGGAACCAAGACACGGAGCAAGAAGGGGAACCAAGACACGGAGCAAGAAGGGGAACCAGACACGGAGCAAGAAGACAGGTCATTACACTCTGCTCATATTACTCGACCTCTCTGTAGCATTCGACACTGTGGACCACCCTCTTCTCCTTCACATTCTCCATACTCTTGGTATTCGGAATAAAGCTCTATCCTGGATCTCCTCCTACCTCTCCCATCGTACTTTCAGTGTCTCTTTTGCTAACACCTCCTCCTCCTCTATTGATCTCTATGTGGGGGTACCCCAGGGCTCTGTCCTGGGACCCCTTCTCTTTTCTATTTACACACTCTCTCTAGGTGACCTAATCACATCTTTTGGGTTTAAATATCACCTCTATGCTGACAACACACAAATTTAACTTTCAACCCCCGACCTTACACCTGCTGTACAAACCAAAGTTTCTGAATGCCTCTCTGGAATATCATCCTGGATGGCCGTCCGCCGCCTTAAACTCAACATGGCTAAAACAGAGCTCCTCATACTTCCTCCCAAACCTGGCCCTACTACCTCCTTCCACATTACTGTTGGAAGTACCATCATTCACCCAGTAGCCCAAGCTCGCTGCCTAGGGGTTACACTTGATTCCTCTCTCTCATTCTCCTCTCATATTCAAAACGTTTCTAAAACTTGTCGCTTTTTCCTCCGCAATATAACTAAGATACGCCCTTTCCTCTGTTACTCGACTGCTAAAACTCTGACTCGGGCCCTCATTCTCTCCCGTCTTGATTACTGTAACCTCCTGCTGTCCGGCCTTCCTGCCTCTCACCTGTCTCCCCTACAATCTATCCTAAACGCTGCTGCCAGAATCACTCTACCCTTCCCTAAATCTGTCTCCGCATCTCCCCTCCTGAAATCCCTCTCCTGGCTTCCTATCAAATCACGCATCTCACACTCCATTCTTCTCCTCACTTTTAAAGCTTTACACTCTTCTGCCCCTCCTTACATCTCAGCCCTAATTTCTCGCTATGCACCATCCCGACTCTAGCGTTCTTCTCAAGGATGTCTTCTTTCTACCCCCTTTTTATCTAAAGCTCTCTCCCGCCTTAAACCTTTCTCACTTTCTGCCCCACACCTCTGGAATGCCCTTCCCCTCAATACCCGACTAGCACCCTCTCTATCCACCTTTAAGACCCACCTTAAGACACATCTGCTTAAAGAAGCATATGAATAGCACTGGATAATCATGGACACATGATACATAAAGCTTGGCCCCCTGCAGACGCACTTACTAGAATTCCCTCCTACTGTCTCTGTACATTCTCCCTACCTGCCAATTAGATTGTAAGCTCCTCGGAGCAGGGACTCCTCTTTCTTAATTTTACTTTTATGTCTGAAGCACTTATTCCCATGATATGTTATTTATATTATTTGTTATTTATATGATATGTATTACCACTGTGAAGCGCTATGTACATTTATGGCGCTATATAAATAAAGACATACAATACAATACAATACAACAAGACACGGAGCAAGAAGGGGAACAAGACATGGAGTAAGAAGGGGAACAAGACACGGAGTAAGAAGGGGAACCAAGACACGGAGCAAAAAGGGGAACCAAGACACGGAGCAAGAAGGGGAACAAGACACGGAGTAAGAAGGGGAACAAGACACGGAGCAAGAAGGGGAACCAAGACACGGAGCAAGAAGGGGAACCAAGACACGGAGCAAGAAGGGGAACTAAGACACGGAGCAAGAAGGGGAACCAAGACACGGAGCAAGAAGGGGAACCAAGACACGGAGCAAGAAGGGGAACCAAGACACGGAGCAAGAAGGGGAACAAAGACACGGAGCAAGAAGGGGAACCAAGACACTGAGCAAGAAGGGGAACCAAGACACGGAGCAAGAAGGGGAACCAAGACACGGAGCAAGAAGGGGAACCAGGGACACGTAGCAAGAAGGGGAACCAGGGACACGGAGCAAGAAGGGGAACCAAGACACGGAGCAAGAAGGGGAACCAAGACACGGAGTAATAAGGGGAACCAAGACACGGAGCAAGAAGGGGAACCAAGACACGGAGCAAGAAGGGGAACCAAGACACAGAGCAAGAAGGGGAACCAAGACACGGAGCAAGAAGGGGAACCAAGATACAGAGCAAGAAGGGGAACAAGACACGGAGCAAGAAACCAAGACACGGAGAAAGAAGGGGAACAAGACACGGAGCAAGAAGGGGAACAAGACACGGAGCAAGAAGGGGAACAAGACACGGAGCAAGAAGGGGAACCAAGACACGGAGCAAGAAGGGGAACAAGACACTGAGCAAGAAGGGGAACCAAGACACGGAGCAAGAAGGTTAACCAAGACACGGAGCATGAAGGGGAACAAGACACGGAGCAAGAAGGGGAACCAAGACACGGAGCAAGAAGGGGAACCAAGACACGGAGCAAGAAGGGGAACCAAGACACGGAGCAAGAAGGGGAACCAAGACACGGAGCAAGAAGGGGAACCAAGACACGGAGCAAGAAGGGGAACCAAGATACGGAGCAAGAAGGGGAACCAAGATACGGAGCAAGAAGGGGAACCAGGGACATGGAGCAAGAAGGGGAACCAGGGACACGGAGCAAGAAGGGGAACAAGATACGGAGCAAGAAGGGGAACAAGACACGGAGCAAGAAGGGGAACATGACACGGAGCAAGAAGGGGAACAAGACACGGAGCAAGAAGGGGAACAAGACACGGAGCAAGAATGGGAACAAGACACGGAGCAAGAAGGGGAACCAAGACATGGAGCAAGAAGGGGAACCAGGGACACGGAGCAAGAAGGGGAACAAGACATGGCATAAGATGTGGAGTAAAGACCTTGAGACACTGACACAAGTAAAATGACTCCACTTGTGCTAATTACTCCGAGCGCAAAACTCCGGCGAGCGTAAAGGGCCCCGCTCTATCTGCTATGCAGCCACTTTCCCAGCGCCGGGGAATAACCCTGCTCCATTCAATAAAATGGGACTCAAATATTGTTCAGCATACAGATAACAGCTTCAAAGCATGAGAGAGACGGGGGTAATCATCAAACTGTGAGAGTGCCAATCAGGACATTGTCGCACAGAAACCCCCACTGATTTAAATTATAGTTTCCCTACAATATCTATCACTGATCAGAGCATATGCCCCAGAGAGAGTTGATCGAGAGACAGAGGTAGGGAGAGCTAGGAACTCAGAGAGACAGATACCAAGCTGGGGAAGAGAGACACCCAGAGAGACGGAGACACACAGAGAGACGGAGACACACAGAGAGACGGAGAGACACGGAAAACCGAGGCAGATAAACAGCGTGGACAGAGACATAGAAAGTGACATTTCTGACTCACCAAGAGAATAGTGACGCAGCGGTGAGACGGGGAGAGATAACTGAGCCAGGGGACGGGGACGCGTGGGGGTGTTACTCCACTGTCAGGGGGACGTGCGGGGGTCAGCAGTGAGGGGGCTTTCTCCACTGCCAGGTGGTCAGCAGTAAGGGGTCTTACTCCACTGCCAGGGGGTCAGCAGTGAGAGGTCTTACTCTACTGTCAGGGGGACGTGCAGGGTTCTTGCTCCACTGTCAGGGGGGTCAGCAGTGGGGGGTCTTGCTCCACTGTCGGGGGGGTCAGGAGTGGGGGGTCTTGCTCCACTGTCAGGGGGGTCAGTAGTGGGGGGTCTTGCTCCACTGTCAGGGGGGTCAGCAGTGAGGGGTCTTGCTCCACTGTCAGGGGGGTCAGCAGTGAGGGGGTGTTGCTCCACTGTCAGGGCGGTCAACAGTGAGGGGGTCTTGCTCCATTGTCAGGGCGGTCAGCAGTGAGGGGGTCTTGCTCCATTGTCAGAGGTGATGCAAAGCACTGCTGATCCCCCTATCTGTGGAGAGGGAAAAGCATAGAGACTAGTCAGGAGCAGCATTATCTGTGAGTGCCACTTACTTTGCCCCTCGAACTTGCGTATGATGGTGTCCAGGAAGGTATTCTGAGGGGCCACGTGTCCTCTTCGGACCGGCATCCTTATCCCATGGGCACGACCCCTTCACCAGCCCCCAACTTTCAGTACCAATCCAAACTCTTGCCACATGAAGCCACTGCTCAAGGGGGCTATGTCCCACCCCTAGACCACCAACCAATGGAATATGGCCACCCCCTGAGCGGACTGTGAGATGGTCAGAACCAGCACGGTCAGTAAAGTTGGGGTCATAAAAGTTCCATGGGCCACAGACATCCAATAAACTGGCAACGTCAGGATAGGGCGGGTGGGCAAAAAAATTCCTTCCCCTGACAAGAAGGAGCAATGTAACGAGGTCCGGTGAGGTCCAGGTGGTGATAGAACGTGCGAGGACCAAAGGATCAGGAGCTATGGGATCAGGAGACAAGAGCGGCACCCAATGAAATCTTCAACAGGATCATGGTGATGGACAGATGTCCTCCTGCTACCCAATGCCCAATGTCTTCTCATTGATGGCTCTGAGGCTGCTAGGGCGGGTCCTTCACGCCTGATGGTTGTGGGATGGGAGAGGGGTAATATAGGTAAGGAAAGAAGGGTCTGTAGGGTGTTCCAGGGGTGAGCGATCCTACCCGTCTTCTCAGACACATGCACCTGCTATTCTGCCTCCCTGCACCTGTATTCAAATGAGCCCCTGTCTGTGACTGCTCCACCAGCCTTCTGCCTCTCTCCCTCTTCCTGTGTTTCCTCTACACGTAAACCAAACCTCGCTGTCACACGTGTGCAGAGACGCCGCCTGTTAACTCTTTGAGGTCCCACTGCTGTGCGTTAAGCTGCCCTCGGACGTCAGCCTGAGACAGGGGTAAATTTAGTCTGCGATTGGGGACATATGGAGTATTAAGGGGCAGAGGGCAGCACCTCATCCCAAACATGAACGGGACGGACCCCTTACTCGCCTGTGTGTGCGGTGTGGCAAACCCCCAGATATTTAGTCCTGGGTTCTCCAGTAGGTGTTAGAGGTGGGGATGTCCCATTAACTCCTCACATAGCAACATGTATCCTTAGGCGTGTGGTCAGTGCCTTGCACTAGCCTACAAACAAGATGAAATCCCCTGTATGGTGTACCTAGCACTCCGATAACACAACACTCTGTATAAAGCTTATAAACTACCCCGATAACACAACACTCTGTATAAATCTTATAAACTACCCCGATAACACAACACTCTGTATAAAGCTTATATACTACTCCGATAACACAACACTCTGTATAAAGCTTATATACTACTCCGATAACACAACACTCTGTATAAAGCTTATAAACTACCCCGATAACACAACACTCTGTATAAAGCTTATATACTACTCCGATAACACAACACTCTGTATAAAGCTTATATACTACTCCGATAACACAACACTCTGTATAAAGCTTATATACTACTCCGATAACACAACACTCTGTATACAGCGTACTGTATATACACTGCATTCACCAGTGAGATATTAAGACAATGAAGCTAATATTCATTGTGTAATACTAGTAATATACAGCGTCTTATTAGGAGACTACAGTGTATCACAGAACTGTGTGTATACCACAGGGATAAATACAAAGAACACTATATAATGTACTCTATCTAAATATTAGGAAAATACATGTACAATCTTAATATACAGTGTGGATGCTGCTGAACGATTCAGAAAATTCAGTATATAATGCCACAAATAGGCAGTGTTTATAATGCACACAGACTATCTAATCGGCCGTGCCATGCAGTGTGTAACCATGCGGATAAACATTGTATATATGACTGACACACAACACCCGGGAGTCTGAGAGCTGCAGCAGTATCACTGAACTTCCACATCACACTGGAAGACGTGTGTCCCCCACGGACATCTCGTTTAATTACACAGAGAGGTCCCTACCGTGCTCCCCCCCCCCCATACCCAGGAGGCCCGTCCTGGCGTTACCTGGCAGCGAGGAAGAGAAGGGAGAAGCACGGGGAGGGGGGGAAAGAGGCCACCTTTTGGGTTTGGTTTCGCAGCCGGTTTAGGACGTGTGTCGTCTTTATAACATATCCCCCACAAGTCGTCCTATAACAATCCGTGGGGAAGGAGCGTCCCCCCCCCCTCCCTCCCCGCTTCCTCAGCTCCTGGGGATGTCGTGGATAAATATGAGCCCTTCAGTTGGACAACCCCAAATGGCAGAACCAATGAAGCTATCCCGTGGCCTTAGGCGCCACCAGCGCTGTTATCCCATGATCCTCTGCTCTGGAAGGCGGGAATCGGTGGCGAGCGTGGAGGGGAGGGAGGTTAGACCCTTGGATCTGGGAGACAGATCTGGCTCCTTCTGGAAGATCCTGTATCGCTCCTCCCCATCACCTGCTCCTTCCAGGCTCCACACGGATGCAGGTTCCCAGGGTCCCGTCCGCGTCCCCTTTTGTCTGTCACACACAGGGGAGGAGGACGCGTGCACTCTAGGTTTTCCCTCTCCTAAAAGGATGGCAGAGAGCCTGGGCCGTCTCCTGTAGGAGGCATCCCCTTATTAGGAGAGGAGGCAGAGGGGGATGCTGTGGAAGACGGATGGTGTTTTTTGCCTGGTATCGCCTGCTTGTGCTGCTGCTCCTCCTCTCCCTGTCCCCCCCTCTCTCACACGGGGAATCCCAGCTGCGAAGCATCAGAGGCTGCAGGCTCCTGTGTTGTGAGGGGTGGGGGGTGGGGGGGGGGGCACAGGTCTGTGTATGGGGAGGGGGAGGGAAGAGATAAGGAGGCGTCACTGACTAATACATGGAACATCCAAGGGGAATATTTATCAGCACTTGAAAAGCACTAAGCAGTGTCAGGCCAAGAGACAGGCAGTGTCAGGCCAAGAGACAGGCAGGCCAAGAGACAGGCAGTGTCAGGCCAAGAGACAGGCAGGCCAAGAGACAGGCAGTGTCAGGCCAAGAGACAGGCAGGCCAAGAGACAGGCAGGCCAAGAGACAGACAGGCCAAGAGACAGGCAGGCCAAGAGACAGGCAGGCCAAGAGACAGGCAGTGTCAGGCCAAGAGACAGGCAGGCCAAGAGACAGGCAGTGTCAGGCCAAGAGACAGGCAGGCCAAGAGACAGGCAGGCCAAGAGACAGACAGGCCAAGAGACAGGCAGGCCAAGAGACAGGCAGGCCAAGAGACAGGCAGTGTCAGGCCAAGAGACAGGCAGGCCAAGAGACAGGCAGGCCAAGAGACAGGCAGGCCAAGAGACAGGCAGTGTCAGGCCAAGAGACAGGCAGGCCAAGAGACAGGCAGGCCAAGAGACAGGCAGGCCAAGAGACAGGCAGGCCAAGAGACAGGCAGGCCAAGAGACAGGCAGGCCAAGAGACAGGCAGGCCAGGAGACAGGCAGGCCAAGAGACAGGCAGGCCAAGAGACAGGCAGGCCAAGAGACAGGCAGGCCAAGAGACAGGCAGGCCAAGAGACAGGCAGTGTCAGGCCAAGAGACAGGCAGGCCAAGAGACAGGCAGGCCAAGAGACAGGCAGGCCAAGAGACAGGCAGTGTCAGGCCAAGAGACAGGCAGGCCAAGAGACAGGCAGGCCAAGAGACAGACAGGCCAAGAGACAGGCAGGCCAAGAGACAGGCAGGACAAGAGACAGGCAGGCCAAGAGACAGGCAGGACAAGAGACAGGCAGGCCAAGAGACAGACAGGCCAAGAGACAGGCAGGACAAGAGACAGGCAGGCCAAGAGACAGGCAGGCCAAGAGACAGGCAGTGTCAGGCCAAGAGACAGGCAGGCCAAGAGACAGGCAGGCCAAGAGACAGGCAGTGTCAGGCCAAGAGACAGGCAGGCCAAGAGACAGGCAGTGTCAGGCCAAGAGACAGGCAGGCCAAGAGACAGGCAGAGTGGCAGGCCAAGAGACAGGCAGACCAAGAGCCAGGCAGGCCAAGAGACAGGCATGCAGAGTGGCAGGCCAAGAGACAGCCAGGCCAAGAGACAGGCAGGCCAAGAGACAGGCAGAGTGGCAGGCCAAGAGATAGGCAGGCCAAGAGACAGGCAGGCCAAGAGACAGCCAGGCCAAGAGACAGGCAGGCCAAGATACAGGCCAAGAGACAGGCAGGCCAAGAGACAGGCAGAGTGGCAGGCCAAGAGATAGGCAGGTCAAGAGACAGGCAGGCCAAGAGACAGGCAGGCAGAGTGGCAGGCCAAGAGACAGCCAGGCCAAGAGACAGGCAGGCCAAGAGACAGCCAGGCCAAGAGACAGGCAGAGTGGCAGGCCAAGAGATAGGCAGGCCAAGAGACAGGCAGGCCAAGAGACAGGCAGGCAGAGTGGCAGGCCAAGAGACAGGCAGGCCAAGAGACAGCCAGGCCAAGAGACAGCCAGGCCAAGAGACAGGCAGGCCAAGAGACAGGCAGACCAAGAGACAGGCAGACCAAGAGACAGGCAGACCAAGAGACATGCAGACCAAGAGACAGGCAGACAGGCAGACCAAGAGACGGGCAGGCCAAGAGACGGGCAGGCCAAGAGACGGGCAGGCCAAGAGACAGCCAGGCCAAGAGACAGGCAGGCCAAGAGACAGACAGGCCAAGAGACAGGCAGACCAAGAAACAGGCAGGCCAAGAGACAGGCAGACTGGCAGGCCAAGAGACAGGCAGACCAGGAGACAGGCAGACTGGCTGGCATAGAGACAGACAGAGTGGCAGACCAAGAGACAGGCAGACCAAGAGACAGGCAGACTGGCAGGCCAAGAGACAGGCAGACTGGCAGGCCAAGAGACAGGCAGAGTGGCAGACCTAGAGACAGGCAGAGTGGCAGACCATGAGACTGGCAGACCAAGAGACAGGCAGAGTGGCAGACCAAGAGACAGGCAGAGTGGCAGACCAAGAGCCTGGCAGTCCAATAGATGGGCAGACTGGCAGTCCAAGAGACAGGCAGACTGGCAGTCCAAGAGACAGGCAGACCTTGCCTGTTTGTGATGGGAATTCAAACCCTATAAAGAGGCAGGTTGCCCCAACCCCAGAGTTGTAGAGTGTTCGCTGTTCATAGTTGGTGGTTCGTGACTCTGATCCAGCAAGGGAGAATTGCTAGCCAGTGTTATTCTTGGATACTTCACCCTGTTATTTTACCGTAAGTGTTATTTTTAAGGGTTATTTGTGTTACGGTGTTGTGTTTGCCCGAAAGGGAACAAATCTTCAGTTTATTTTATCATTTTGACCTGGTCAATCAGTTCCCAGAATATTCGGCGTGAATTAGGTCTGGTCTACCGTGACACTCCTCTTCCCCCAATAAGAGACACCAACGCATATATCAGGCCACACTGTATATGGGGTATAACGGTCACAGCTCATGACCCCCTTCCCCCTGCTAGCCGGATAACCGGTTCAGCCACCATGGTAATATATGCCAACCGGGCCTTACGCCATCTGCCCGAAAAAACCCAGGGCATTAGCCCACCATCTTCCCAAGGACCCAGTATGGCACACACCGAAAACCGCTCCGCACAAGGTGGGCTATTTAATGTCTTAAACTGTGCTCACCGCCCGCCAATACCAACTTGCTGGACTTCAAGGCCCTCCTACATACCCACATTGAGAATGTCCATGCCAACCTCGGACAGATCGACCCCATCGGCCGGAAAATAACTCCGGAACCTCCAATTCTCTGTCCTGGACAATGACACCCCACATCTCTTTGACAAATTCCACAATTCCCCTGATAAGCTTCTGCCTACTTCTCTCAATTGCCTTTACGTCCCTTGCCCCCTACAGCACAACCTGGGGACCACCTTCAACTAGACTGTTACCACCCCTAGAAATAACAATAACATTTGCCCCAAATTCCGCTTCATCTCATATGATGAAGCAATTCTAGCGTCCGCCTCTGACACAGGTCGTTACCCTGCACATGGAGGACAAGGACATCCCGGCAGCCATATTGCTGCCTGTTACACAGGATATCAAGGAGGACATGAGTCCACCGCATACCCCTCTTTCCAAACCATGTTACCCTAGCAACGTACGCGTGCAGGCCGAGCTTGGTCCTGTATGGTCGAACCGTGGCTATCTTAGCCACCAAAAGATATGAGTTTCCGCACATCCAGACCATCCCGGGGAAGGGTGCATTCTCGTGCAGCAGATAATAACCTGGCGACCCGTTCTCGTGCAGCAGATAATAACCTGGCGACCCGTTCTCGTGCAGCAGATAATAACCTGGCGACCCGTTCTCGTGCAGCAGATAATAACCTGGCGACCCGTTCTCGTGCAGCAGATAATAACCTGGCGACCCGTTCTCGTTCAGCAGATAATAACCTGGTGACCCGTTCTCGTGCAGCAGATAATAACCTGGCGACCCGTTCTCGTGCAGCAGATAATAACCTGGCGACCCGTTCTCGTGCAGCAGATAATAACCTGGTGACCCGTTCTCGTGCAGCAGATAGTAACCTGGCGACCCGTTCTCGTGCAGCAGATAATAACCTGGCGACCCGTTCTCGTGCTGCAGATAATTACCTGGCGACCCGTTCTCGTGCAGCAGATAATAACCTGGCGACCCGTTCTCGTGCAGCAGATAATAACCTGGCGACCCGTTCTCGTGCAGCAGATAATAACCTGGCGACCCGTTCTCGTGCAGCAGATAGTAACCTGGCGACCCGTTCTCGTGCAGCAGATAATAACCTGGCGACCCGTTCTCGTGCAGCAGATAATAACCTGGCGACCCGTTCTCGTGCAGCAGATAATAACCTGGCGACCCGTTCTCGTGCAGCAGATAGTAACCTGGCGACCCGTTCTCGTGCAGCAGATAGTAACCTGGCGACCCGTTCTCGTGCAGCAGATAATAACCTGGCGACCCGTTCTCGTGCAGCAGATAATAACCTGGCGACCCGTTCTCATGCAGCAGATAATAACCTGGCGACCCGTTCTCGTGCAGCAGATAGTAACCTGGCGACCCGTTCTCGTGCAGCAGATAATAACCTGGCGACCTGTTCTCGTGCAGCAGATAGTAACCTGGCGACCCGTTCTCGTGCAGCAGATAGTAACCTGGCGACCCGTTCTCGTGCAGCAGATAATAACCTGGCGACCCGTTCTCGTGCAGCAGATAATAACCTGGCGACCCGTTCTCGTGCAGCAGATAATAACCTGGCGACCCGTTCTCGTGCAGCAGATAATAACCTGGCGACCCGTTCTCGTGCAGCAGATAATAACCTGGCGACCCGTTCTCGTGCAGCAGATAATAACCTGGCGACCCGTTCTCGTGCAGCAGATAATAACCTGGCGACCCGTTCTCGTGCAGCAGATAATAACCTGGCGACCCGTTCTCGTGCAGCAGATAATAACCTGGCGACCCGCTCTCGTGCAGCAGATAATAACCTGGCGACCCGTTCTCGTGCTGCAGATAATTACCTGGCGACCCGTTCTCATGCAGCAGATAATAACCTGGCGACCCGTTCTCGTGCAGCAGATAATAACCTGGCGACCCGTTCTCGTGCAGCAGATAATAACCTGGCGACCCGTTCTCGTGCAGCAGATAATAACCTGCGACCCGTTCTTGTGCAGCAGATAATAACCTGGCGACCCGTTCTCGTGCAGCAGATAATAACCTGCGACCCGTTCTCGTGCTGCAGATAATTACCTGGCGACCCGTTCTCATGCAGCAGATAATAACCTGGCGACCCGTTCTCGTGCAGCAGATAATAACCTGCGACCCGTTCTTGTGCAGCAGATAGTAACCTGGCGACCCGTTCTCGTGCAGCAGATAGTAACCTGGCGACCCGTTCTCGTGCAGCAGATAATAACCTGGCGACCCGTTCTCGTGCAGCAGATAATAACCTGGCGACCCGTTCTCGTGCAGCAGATAATAACCTGGCGACTCGCTCTCGTGCAGCAGATAATAACCTGGCGACCCGTTCTCGTGCAGCAGATAATAACCTGGCGACCCGTTCTCGTGCAGCAGATAGTAACCTGGCGACCCGTTCTCGTGCAGCAGATAGTAACCTGGCGACCCGCTCTCGTGCAGCAGATAATAACCTGGCGACCCGTTCTCGTGCAGCAGATAATAACCTGGCGACCCGTTCTCGTGCAGCAGATAATAACCTGGCGACCCGCTCTCGTGCAGCAGATAACCTGGCGACCCGTTCTCGTGCAGCAGATAATAACCTGGCGACCCGTTCTCGTGCAGCAGATAATAACCTGGCGACCCGTTCTCGTGCAGCAGATAATAACCTGGCGACCCGCTCTCGTGCAGCAGATAACCTGGCGACCCGTTCTCGTGCAGCAGATAATAACCTGGCGACCCGTTCTCGTGCAGCAGATAATAACCTGGCGACCCGTTCTCGTGCAGCAGATAATAACCTGGCGACCCGTTCTCGTGCAGCAGATAATAACCTGGCGACCCATTCTCGTGCAGCAGATAATAACCTGGCGACCCGTTCTCGTGCAGCAGATAGTAACCTGGCGACCCGTTCTCGTGCAGCAGATAGTAATCTGGCGACCCGTTCTCGTGCAGCAGATAGTAACCTGGCGACCCGTTCTCATGCAGCAGATAATAACCTGGCGACCCGTTCTCGTGCAGCAGATAGTAACCTGGCGACCCGTTCTCATGCAGCAGATAATTACCTGGCGACCCGTTCTCATGCAGCAGATAATAACCTGGCGACCCGTTCTCGTGCAGCAGATAATAACCTGGCGACCCGTTCTCGTGCAGCAGATAATAACCTGGCGACCCGTTCTCGTGCAGCAGATAATAACCCGGCGACCCGTTCTCGTGCAGCAGATAATAACCTGCGACCCGTTCTCGTGCAGCAGATAATAACCTGGCGACCCGTTCTCGTGCAGCAGATAATAACCTGGCGACCCGTTCTCGTGCAGCAGATAATAACCTGGCGACCCGTTCTCGTGCAGCAGATAATAACCTGGCGACCCGTTCTCGTGCAGCAGATAATAACCCGGCGACCCGTTCTCGTGCAGCAGATAATAACCTGGCGACCCATTCTCGTGCAGCAGATAATAACCCGGCGACCCGTTCTCGTGCAGCAGATAATAACCTGGCGACCCGTTCTCGTGCAGCAGATAATAACCTGGCGACCCGTTCTCGTGAAGCAGATAATAACCTGGCGACCCGTTCTCGTGCAGCAGATAATAACCTGGCGACCCATTCTCGTGCAGCAGATAATAACCCGGCGACCCGTTCTCGTGCAGCAGATAATAACCTGGCGACCCGTTCTCGTGCAGCAGATAATAACCCGGCGACCCGTTCTCGTGCAGCAGATAATAACCTGGCGACCCGTTCTCGTGCAGCAGATAATAACCTGGCGACCCGTTCTCGTGCAGCAGATAATAACCTGGCGACCCGTTCTCGTGCAGCAGATAATAACCTGGCGACCCGCTCTCGTGCAGCAGATAATAACCTGGCGACCCGTTCTCGTGCAGCAGATAGTAACCTGGCGACCCGTTCTCGTGCAGCAGATAATAACCTGGCGACCCGTTCTCGTGCAGCAGATAGTAACCTGGCGACCCGTTCTCGTGCAGCAGATAATAACCTGGCGACCCGTTCTCGTGCAGCAGATAGTAACCTGGCGACCCGCTCTCGTGCAGCAGATAATAACCTGGCGACCCGTTCTCGTGCAGCAGATAATAACCTGGCGACCCGCTCTCGTGCAGCAGATAATAACCTGGCGACCCGTTCTCGTGCAGCAGATAGTAACCTGGCGACCCGTTCTCGTGCAGCAGATAATAACCTGGCGACCCGTTCTCGTGCAGCAGATAATAACCTGGCGACCCGTTCTCGTGCAGCAGATAATAACCTGGCGACCCGTTCTCGTGCAGCAGATAGTAACCTGGCGACCCGTTCTCGTGCAGAAGATAGTAACCTGGCGACCCGTTCTCGTGCAGCAGATAATAACCTGGCGACCCGCTCTCGTGCAGCAGATAACCTGGCGACCCGTTCTCGTGCAGCAGATAGTAACCTGGCGACCCGTTCTCGTGCAGCAGATAGTAACCTGGCGACCCGTTCTCGTGCAGCAGATAATAACCCGGCGACCCGCTCTCGTGCAGCAGATAATAACCTGGCGACCCGTTCTCGTGCAGCAGATAATAACCTGGCGACCCGTTCTCGTGCAGCAGATAATAACCTGGCGACCCGTTCTCGTGCAGCAGATAATAACCTGGCGACCCGTTCTCGTGCAGCAGATAGTAATCTGGCGACCCGTTCTCGTGCAGCAGGTAATAACCTGGCGACCCGTTCTCGTGCAGCAGATAGTAACCTGGCGACCCGTTCTCGTGCAGCAGATAATAACCTGGCGACCCGTTCTCGTGCAGCAGATAGTAATCTGGCGACCCGTTCTCGTGCAGCAGATAGTAATCTGGCGACCCGTTCTCGTGCAGCAGATAATAACCTGGCGACCCGTTCTCGTGCAGCAGATAATAACCTGGCGACCCGTTCTCGTGCAGCAGATAGTAACCTGGCGACCCGTTCTCATGCAGCAGATAATAACCTGGCGACCCGTTCTCGTGCAGCAGATAATAACCTGGCGACCCGTTCTCGTGCAGCAGATAATAACCTGGCGACCCGTTCTCGTGCAGCAGATAGTAACCTGGCGACCCGTTCTCATGCAGCAGATAATAACCTGGCGACCCGTTCTCGTGCAGCAGATAGTAACCTAGCGACCCGTTCTCGTGCAGCAGATAGTAACCTGGCGACCCGTTCTCGTGCAGCAGATAGTAACCTGGCGACCCGTTCTCGTGCAGCAGATAATAACCTGGCGACCCGTTCTTGTGCAGCAGATAGTAACCTGGCGACCCGTTCTCGTGCAGCAGATAATAACCTGGCGACCCGTTCTCGTGCAGCAGATAATAACCTGGCGACCCGTTCTCGTGCAGCAGATAATAACCCGGCGACCCCTTCTCGTGCAGCAGATAGTAACCTGGCGACCCGTTCTCGTGCAGCAGATAATAACCTGGCGACCCGTTCTCGTGCAGCAGATAATAACCTGGCGACCCGTTCTCGTGCAGCAGATAATAACCTGGCGACCCGTTCTCGTGCAGCAGATAATAACCTGGCGACCCGTTCTCGTGCAGCAGATAATAACCTGGCGACCCGTTCTCGTGCAGCAGATAGTAACCTGGCGACCCGTTCTCGTGCAGCAGATAATAACCTGGCGACCCGTTCTCGTGCAGCAGATAATAACCTGGCGACCCGTTCTCGTGCAGCAGATAATAACCTGGCGACCCGTTCTCGTGCAGCAGATAATAACCTGGCGACCCGTTCTCGTGCAGCAGATAGTAACCTGGCGACCCGTTCTCGTGCAGCAGATAATAACCTGGCGACCCGTTCTCGTGCAGCAGATAATAACCTGGCGACCCGTTCTCGTGCAGCAGATAGACCCGTTCTCGTGCTGCAGATAATAACCTGGCGACCCGTTCTCGTGCAGCAGATAATAACCTGGCGACCTGTTCTCGTGCAGCAGATAGACCCGTTCTCGTGCAGCAGATAATAACCTGGCGACCCGTTCTCGTGCAGCAGATAGTAACCTGGCGACCCATTCTCATGCAGCAGATAATAACCTGGCGACCCGTTCTCGTGCAGCAGATAATAACCTGGCGACCCGTTCTCGTGCAGCAGATAATAACCTGGTGACCCGTTCTCGTGCAGCAGATAATAACCCGGCGACCCGTTCTCGTGCAGCAGATAATAACCTGGCGACCCGTTCTCATGCAGCAGATAATAACCTGGCGACCCGTTCTCGTGCAGCAGATAATAACCTGGCGACCCGTTCTCGTGCAGCAGATAATAACCTGGCGACCCGTTCTCGTGCAGCAGATAATAACCTGGCGACCCGTTCTCGTGCAGCAGATAATAACCTGGCGACCCGTTCTCGTGCAGCAGATAGTAACCTGGCGACCCGTTCTCGTGCAGCAGATAATAACCTGGCGACCCGTTCTCGTGCAGCAGATAATAATAACCTGGCGACCAGTTCTCGTGCAGCAGATAATAACCTGGCTACCCGTTCTCGTGCAGCAGATAATAACCTGGCGACCCGTTCTCGTGCAGCAGATAATAACCTGGCGACCCGTTCTCGTGCAGCAGATAATAACCTGGCGACCCGCTCTCGTGCAGCAGATAATAACCTGGCGACCCGTTCTCGTGCTGCAGATAATTACCTGGCGACCCGTTCTCATGCAGCAGATAATAACCTGGCGACCCGTTCTCGTGCAGCAGATAATAACCTGGCGACCCGTTCTCGTGCAGCAGATAGTAACCTGGCGACCCGTTCTCGTGCAGCAGATAGTAACCTGGCGACCCGTTCTCGTGCAGCAGATAATAACCTGGCGACCCGTTCTCGTGCAGCAGATAATAACCTGGCGACACGTTCTCGTGCAGCAGATAGTAACCTGGCGACCCGTTCTCGTGCAGCAGATAGTAACCTGGCGACCCGTTCTCGTGCAGCAGATAATAACCTGGCGACACGTTCTCGTGCAGCAGATAATAACCTGGTGACCCGTTCTCGTGCAGCAGATAATAACCCGGCGACCCGCTCTCGTGCAGCAGATAATAACCTGGCGACCCGTTCTCGTGCAGCAGATAATAACCTGGCGACCCGTTCTCGTGCAGCAGATAGTAACCTGGCGACCCGCTCTCGTGCAGCAGATAATAACCTGGTGACCCGTTCTCGTGCAGCAGATAGTAACCTAGCGACCGGTTCTCGTGCAGCAGATAGTAACCTGGCGACCCGTTCTCGTGCAGCAGATAGTAACCTGGCGACCCGTTCTCGTGCAGCAGATAATAACCTGGCGACCCGCTCTCGTGCAGCAGATAATAACCTGGCGACCCGTTCTCGTGCAGCAGATAATAACCTGGCGACCCGTTCTCGTGCAGCAGATAATAACCTGGCGACCCGTTCTCGTGCAGCAGATAATAACCCGGCGACCCGTTCTCGTGCAGCAGATAATAACCCGGCGACCCGTTCTCGTGCAGCAGATAATAACCTGGCGACCCGTTCTCGTGCAGCAGATAATAACCTGGCGACCCGTTCTCGTGCAGCAGATAATAACCTGGCGACCCGTTCTCGTGCAGCAGATAATAACCTGGCGACCCGTTCTCGTGCAGCAGATAATAACCTGGCGACCCGTTCTCGTGAAGCAGATAGTAACCTGGCGACCCGTTCTCGTGCAGCAGATAATAACCTGGCGACCCGTTCTCGTGCAGCAGATAGTAACCTGGCGACCCGTTCTCGTGCAGCAGATAATAACCTGGCGACCCGTTCTCGTGCAGCAGATAATAACCTGGCGACCCGTTCACGTGCAGCAGATAATAACCTGGCGACCCGTTCTCGTGCAGCAGATAATAACCTGGCGACCCGTTCTCGTGCAGCAGATAATAACCTGGCGACCCGTTCTCGTGCAGCAGATAATAACCTGGCGACCCGTTCTCGTGCAGCAGATAATAACCTGGCGACCCGTTCTCGTGCAGCAGATAGACCCGTTCTCGTGCTGCAGATAATAACCTGGCGACCCGTTCTCGTGCAGCAGATAATAACCTGGCGACCTGTTCTCGTGCAGCAGATAATAACCTGGCGACCCGTTCTCGTGCAGCAGATAGTAATCTGGCGACCCGTTCTCGTGCAGCAGATAATAACCTGGCGACCCGTTCTCGTGCAGCAGATAATAACCTGGCGACCCGTTCTCGTGCAGCAGATAGTAACCTGGCGACCCGTTCTCATGCAGCAGATAATAACCTGGCGACCCGTTCTCATGCAGCAGATAATAACCTGGCGACCCGTTCTCGTGCAGCAGATAATAACCTGGCGACCCGTTCTCGTGCAGCAGATAGTAACCTAGCGACCCGTTCTCGTGCAGCAGATAGTAACCTGGCGACCCGTTCTCGTGCAGCAGATAGTAACCTGGCGACCCGTTCTCGTGCAGCAGATAATAACCTGGCGACCCGTTCTTGTGCAGCAGATAGTAACCTGGCGACCCGTTCTCGTGCAGCAGATAATAACCTGGCGACCCGTTCTCGTGCAGCAGATAATAACCTGGCGACCCGTTCTCGTGCAGCAGATAATAACCTGGCGACCCGTTCTCGTGCAGCAGATAATAACCTGGCGACCCGTTCTCGTGCAGCAGATAATAACCCGGCGACCCCTTCTCGTGCAGCAGATAGTAACCTGGCGACCCGTTCTCGTGCAGCAGATAATAACCTGGCGACCCGTTCTCGTGCAGCAGATAATAACCTGGCGACCCGTTCTCGTGCAGCAGATAGTAACCTGGCGACCCGTTCTCGTGCAGCAGATAGTAACCTGGCGACCCGTTCTCATGCAGCAGATAATAACCTGGCGACCCGTTCTCGTGCAGCAGATAATAACCTGGCGACCCGTTCTCGTGCAGCAGATAATAACCTGGCGACCCGTTCTCGTGCAGCAGATAATAACCTGGCGACCCGTTCTCGTGCAGCAGATAATAACCTGGCGACCCGTTCTCGTGCAGCAGATAATAACCTGGCGACCCGTTCTCGTGCAGCAGATAATAACCTGGCGACCCGTTCTCGTGCAGCAGATAGACCCGTTCTCGTGCTGCAGATAATAACCTGGCGACCCGTTCTCGTGCAGCAGATAATAACCTGGCGACCTGTTCTCGTGCAGCAGATAGACCCGTTCTCGTGCAGCAGATAATAACCTGGCGACCCGTTCTCGTGCAGCAGATAGTAACCTGGCGACCCATTCTCATGCAGCAGATAATAACCTGGCGACCCGTTCTCGTGCAGCAGATAATAACCTGGCGACCCGTTCTCGTGCAGCAGATAATAACCTGGTGACCCGTTCTCGTGCAGCAGATAATAACCTGGCGACCCGTTCTCGTGCAGCAGATAATAACCTGGCGACCCGTTCTCGTGCAGCAGATAATAACCTGGCGACCCGTTCTCGTGCAGCAGATAATAACCTGGCGACCCGTTCTCGTGCAGCAGATAGACCCGTTCTCGTGCTGCAGATAATAACCTGGCGACCCGTTCTCGTGCAGCAGATAATAACCTGGCGACCTGTTCTCGTGCAGCAGATAGACCCGTTCTCGTGCAGCAGATAATAACCTGGCGACCCGTTCTCGTGCAGCAGATAGTAACCTGGCGACCCATTCTCATGCAGCAGATAATAACCTGGCGACCCGTTCTCGTGCAGCAGATAATAACCTGGCGACCCGTTCTCGTGCAGCAGATAATAACCTGGTGACCCGTTCTCGTGCAGCAGATAATAACCCGGCGACCCGTTCTCGTGCAGCAGATAATAACCTGGCGACCCGTTCTCATGCAGCAGATAATAACCTGGCGACCCGTTCTCGTGCAGCAGATAATAACCTGGCGACCCGCTCTCGTGCAGCAGATAATAACCTGGCGACCCGTTCTCGTGCAGCAGATAATAACCTGGCGACCCGTTCTCGTGCAGCAGATAATAACCTGGCGACCCGTTCTCGTGCAGCAGATAATAACCTGGCGACCCGTTCTCGTGCAGCAGATAATAATAACCTGGCGACCCGTTCTCGTGCAGCAGATAATAACCTGGCTACCCGTTCTCGTGCAGCAGATAATAACCTGGCGACCCGTTCTCGTGCAGCAGATAATAACCTGGCTACCCGTTCTCGTGCAGCAGATAATAACCTGGCGACCCGTTCTCGTGCAGCAGATAATAACCTGGCGACCCGTTCTCGTGCAGCAGATAATAACCTGGCGACCCGTTCTCGTGCAGCAGATAATAACCTGGCGACCCGCTCTCGTGCAGCAGATAATAACCTGGCGACCCGTTCTCGTGCTGCAGATAATTACCTGGCGACCCGTTCTCATGCAGCAGATAATAACCTGGCGACCCGTTCTCGTGCAGCAGATAATAACCTGGCGACCCGTTCTCGTGCAGCAGATAATAACCTGGCGACCCGTTCTCGTGCAGCAGATAATAACCTGGCGACACGTTCTCGTGCAGCAGATAATAACCTGGCGACCCGTTCTCGTGCAGCAGATAATAACCTGCGACCCGTTCTCGTGCAGCAGATAATAACCTGGCGACCCGTTCTCGTGCAGCAGATAATAACCTGGCGACCCGTTCTCGTGCAGCAGATAATAACCTGGCGACCCGTTCTCGTGCAGCAGATAATAACCTGGTGACCCGTTCTCGTGCAGCAGATAATAACCTGGCGACCCGTTCTCGTGCAGCAGATAATAACCTGGCGACCCGTTCTCGTGCAGCAGATAATAACCTGGCAACCCGTTCTCGTGCAGCAGATAATAACCTGGCGACCCGTTCTCGTGCAGCAGATAATAACCCGGCGACCCCTTCTCGTGCAGCAGATAGTAACCTGGCGACCCGTTCTCGTGCAGCAGATAATAACCTGGCGACCCGTTCTCGTGCAGCAGATAATAACCTGGCGACCCGTTCTCGTGCAGCAGATAGTAACCTGGCGACCCGTTCTCGTGCAGCAGATAGTAACCTGGCGACCCGTTCTCATGCAGCAGATAATAACCTGGCGACCCGTTCTCGTGCAGCAGATAATAACCTGGCGACCCGTTCTCGTGCAGCAGATAATAACCTGGCGACCCGTTCTCGTGCAGCAGATAATAACCTGGCGACCCGTTCTCGTGCAGCAGATAATAACCTGGCGACCCGTTCTCGTGCAGCAGATAATAACCTGGCGACCCGTTCTCGTGCAGCAGATAATAACCTGGCGACCCGTTCTCGTGCAGCAGATAGACCCGTTCTCGTGCTGCAGATAATAACCTGGCGACCCGTTCTCGTGCAGCAGATAATAACCTGGCGACCTGTTCTCGTGCAGCAGATAGACCCGTTCTCGTGCAGCAGATAATAACCTGGCGACCCGTTCTCGTGCAGCAGATAGTAACCTGGCGACCCATTCTCATGCAGCAGATAATAACCTGGCGACCCGTTCTCGTGCAGCAGATAATAACCTGGCGACCCGTTCTCGTGCAGCAGATAATAACCTGGTGACCCGTTCTCGTGCAGCAGATAATAACCTGGCGACCCGTTCTCGTGCAGCAGATAATAACCTGGCGACCCGTTCTCGTGCAGCAGATAATAACCTGGCGACCCGTTCTCGTGCAGCAGATAATAACCTGGCGACCCGTTCTCGTGCAGCAGATAATAACCCGGCGACCCCTTCTCGTGCAGCAGATAGTAACCTGGCGACCCGTTCTCGTGCAGCAGATAATAACCTGGCGACCCGTTCTCGTGCAGCAGATAATAACCTGGCGACCCGTTCTCGTGCAGCAGATAGTAACCTGGCGACCCGTTCTCGTGCAGCAGATAGTAACCTGGCGACCCGTTCTCATGCAGCAGATAATAACCTGGCGACCCGTTCTCGTGCAGCAGATAATAACCTGGCGACCCGTTCTCGTGCAGCAGATAATAACCTGGCGACCCGTTCTCGTGCAGCAGATAATAACCTGGCGACCCGTTCTCGTGCAGCAGATAATAACCTGGCGACCCGTTCTCGTGCAGCAGATAATAACCTGGCGACCCGTTCTCGTGCAGCAGATAATAACCTGGCGACCCGTTCTCGTGCAGCAGATAGACCCGTTCTCGTGCTGCAGATAATAACCTGGCGACCCGTTCTCGTGCAGCAGATAATAACCTGGCGACCTGTTCTCGTGCAGCAGATAGACCCGTTCTCGTGCAGCAGATAATAACCTGGCGACCCGTTCTCGTGCAGCAGATAGTAACCTGGCGACCCATTCTCATGCAGCAGATAATAACCTGGCGACCCGTTCTCGTGCAGCAGATAATAACCTGGCGACCCGTTCTCGTGCAGCAGATAATAACCTGGTGACCCGTTCTCGTGCAGCAGATAATAACCTGGCGACCCGTTCTCGTGCAGCAGATAATAACCTGGCGACCCGTTCTCGTGCAGCAGATAATAACCTGGCGACCCGTTCTCGTGCAGCAGATAATAACCTGGCGACCCGTTCTCGTGCAGCAGATAGACCCGTTCTCGTGCTGCAGATAATAACCTGGCGACCCGTTCTCGTGCAGCAGATAATAACCTGGCGACCTGTTCTCGTGCAGCAGATAGACCCGTTCTCGTGCAGCAGATAATAACCTGGCGACCCGTTCTCGTGCAGCAGATAGTAACCTGGCGACCCATTCTCATGCAGCAGATAATAACCTGGCGACCCGTTCTCGTGCAGCAGATAATAACCTGGCGACCCGTTCTCGTGCAGCAGATAATAACCTGGTGACCCGTTCTCGTGCAGCAGATAATAACCCGGCGACCCGTTCTCGTGCAGCAGATAATAACCTGGCGACCCGTTCTCATGCAGCAGATAATAACCTGGCGACCCGTTCTCGTGCAGCAGATAATAACCTGGCGACCCGCTCTCGTGCAGCAGATAATAACCTGGCGACCCGTTCTCGTGCAGCAGATAATAACCTGGCGACCCGTTCTCGTGCAGCAGATAATAACCTGGCGACCCGTTCTCGTGCAGCAGATAATAACCTGGCGACCCGTTCTCGTGCAGCAGATAATAATAACCTGGCGACCCGTTCTCGTGCAGCAGATAATAACCTGGCTACCCGTTCTCGTGCAGCAGATAATAACCTGGCGACCCGTTCTCGTGCAGCAGATAATAACCTGGCTACCCGTTCTCGTGCAGCAGATAATAACCTGGCGACCCGTTCTCGTGCAGCAGATAATAACCTGGCGACCCGTTCTCGTGCAGCAGATAATAACCTGGCGACCCGTTCTCGTGCAGCAGATAATAACCTGGCGACCCGCTCTCGTGCAGCAGATAATAACCTGGCGACCCGTTCTCGTGCTGCAGATAATTACCTGGCGACCCGTTCTCATGCAGCAGATAATAACCTGGCGACCCGTTCTCGTGCAGCAGATAATAACCTGGCGACCCGTTCTCGTGCAGCAGATAATAACCTGGCGACCCGTTCTCGTGCAGCAGATAATAACCTGGCGACACGTTCTCGTGCAGCAGATAATAACCTGGCGACCCGTTCTCGTGCAGCAGATAATAACCTGCGACCCGTTCTCGTGCAGCAGATAATAACCTGGCGACCCGTTCTCGTGCAGCAGATAATAACCTGGCGACCCGTTCTCGTGCAGCAGATAATAACCTGGCGACCCGTTCTCGTGCAGCAGATAATAACCTGGTGACCCGTTCTCGTGCAGCAGATAATAACCTGGCGACCCGTTCTCGTGCAGCAGATAGTAACCTGGCGACCCGCTCTCGTGCAGCAGATAATAACCTGGCGACCCGTTCTCGTGCAGCAGATAATAACCTGGCGACCCGTTCTCGTGCAGCAGATAATAACCTGGCGACCCGTTCTCGTGCAGCAGATAGTAACCTGGCGACCCGCTCTCGTGCAGCAGATAATAACCTGGCGACCCGTTCTCGTGCAGCAGATAGTAACCTAGCGACCCGTTCTCGTGCAGCAGATAGTAACCTGGCGACCCGTTCTCGTGCAGCAGATAGTAACCTGGCGACCCGTTCTCGTGCAGCAGATAATAACCTGGCGACCCGCTCTCGTGCAGCAGATAATAACCTGGCGACCCGTTCTCGTGCAGCAGATAATAACCTGGCGACCCGTTCTCGTGCAGCAGATAATAACCTGGCGACCCGTTCTTGTGCAGCAGATAATAACCTGGCGACCCGTTCTCGTGCAGCAGATAATAACCTGGCGACCCGTTCTCGTGCAGCAGATAATAACCCGGCGACCCGTTCTCGTGCAGCAGATAATAACCTGGCGACCCGTTCTCGTGCAGCAGATAATAACCTGGCGACCCGTTCTCGTGCAGCAGATAATAACCTGGCGACCCGTTCTCGTGCAGCAGATAATAACCTGGCGACCCGTTCTCGTGCAGCAGATAATAACCTGGCGACCCGTTCTCGTGCAGCAGATAGTAACCTGGCGACCCGTTCTCGTGCAGCAGATAATAACCTGGCGACCCGCTCTCGTGCAGCAGATAATAACCTGGCGACCCGTTCTCGTGCAGCAGATAATAACCTGGCGACCCGTTCTCGTGCAGCAGATAATAACCTGGCGACCCGTTCTCGTGCAGCAGATAATAACCTGGCGACCCGTTCTCGTGCAGCAGATAATAACCTGGCGACCCGTTCTCGTGCAGCAGATAATAACCTGGCGACCCGTTCTCGTGCAGCAGATAATAACCTGGCGACCCGTTCTCGTGCAGCAGATAATAACCTGGCGACCCGTTCTCGTGCAGCAGATAGTAACCTGGCGACCCGTTCTCGTGCAGCAGATAATAACCTGGCGACCCGTTCTCGTGCAGCAGATAATAACCTGGCGACCCGTTCTCGTGCAGCAGATAGTAACCTGGCGACCCGTTCTCGTGCAGCAGATAATAACCTGGCGACCCGTTCTCGTGCAGCAGATAATAACCTGGCGACCCGTTCTCGTGCAGCAGATAGTAACCTGGCGACCCGTTCTCATGCAGCAGATAATAACCTGGCGACCCGTTCTCGTGCAGCAGATAATAACCTGGCGACCCGTTCTCGTGCAGCAGATAATAACCTGGTGACCCGTTCTCGTGCAGCAGATAATAACCCGGCGACCCGTTCTCGTGCAGCAGATAATAACCTGGCGACCCGTTCTCGTGCAGCAGATAGTAACCTGGCGACCCGTTCTCGTGCAGCAGATAATAACCTGGCGACCCGTTCTCGTGCAGCAGATAGTAACCTGGCGACCCGTTCTCGTGCAGCAGATAATAACCTGCGACCCGTTCTCGTGCAGCAGATAATAACCTGGCGACCCGTTCTCATGCAGCAGATAATAACCTGGCGACCCGTTCTCGTGCAGCAGATAATAACCTGGCGACCCGTTCTCGTGCAGCAGATAATAACCTGGCGACCCGTTCTCGTGCAGCAGATAATAACCTGGCGACCCGTTCTCGTGCAGCAGATAATAACCTGGCGACCCGTTCTCGTGCAGCAGATAATAATAACCTGGCGACCCGTTCTCGTGCAGCAGATAATAACCTGGCGACCCGTTCTCGTGCAGCAGATAATAACCTGGCGACCCGCTCTCGTGCAGCAGATAATAACCTGGCGACCCGTTCTCGTGCTGCAGATAATTACCTGGCGACCCGTTCTCGTGCAGCAGATAATAACCTGGCGACCCGTTCTCGTGCAGCAGATAATAACCTGGCGACCCGTTCTCGTGCAGCAGATAATAACCTGGCGACCCGTTCTCGTGCAGCAGATAATAACCTGGCGACCCGTTCTCGTGCAGCAGATAATAACCTGGCGACCCGTTCTCGTGCAGCAGATAATAACCTGGCGACCCGTTCTCGTGCAGCAGATAGTAACCTGGCGACCCGTTCTCGTGCAGCAGATAATAACCTGGCGACCCGTTCTCGTGCAGCAGATAGTAACCTGGCGACCCGTTCTCGTGCAGCAGATAATAACCTGGCGACCCATTCTCGTGCAGCAGATAATAACCTGGCGACCCGTTCTCGTGCAGCAGATAATAACCTGGCGACCCGTTCTCGTGCAGCAGATAATAACCTGCGACCCGTTCTCGTGCAGCAGATAATAACCTGGCGACCCGTTCTCGTGCAGCAGATAATAACCTGGCGACCCGTTCTCGTGCAGCAGATAATAACCTGCGACCCGTTCTCGTGCAGCAGATAATAACCTGGCGACCCGTTCTCGTGCAGCAGATAGTAACCTGGCGACCCGTTCTCGTGCAGCAGATAATAACCTGGCGACCCGTTCTCGTGCAGCAGATAGTAACCTGGCGACCCGTTCTCGTGCAGCAGATAATAACCTGGTGACCCGTTCTCGTGCAGCAGATAATAACCCGGCGACCCGTTCTCGTGCAGCAGATAATAACCTGGCGACCCGTTCTCGTGCAGCAGATAGTAACCTGGCGACCCGTTCTCGTGCAGCAGATAATAACCTGGCGACCCGTTCTCGTGCAGCAGATAGTAACCTGGCGACCCGTTCTCGTGCAGCAGATAATAACCTGCGACCCGTTCTCGTGCAGCAGATAATAACCTGGCGACCCGTTCTCATGCAGCAGATAATAACCTGGCGACCCGTTCTCGTGCAGCAGATAATAACCTGGCGACCCGTTCTCGTGCAGCAGATAATAACCTGGCGACCCGTTCTCGTGCAGCAGATAATAACCTGGCGACCCGTTCTCGTGCAGCAGATAATAACCTGGCGACCCGTTCTCGTGCAGCAGATAATAATAACCTGGCGACCCGTTCTCGTGCAGCAGATAATAACCTGGCGACCCGTTCTCGTGCAGCAGATAATAACCTGGCGACCCGCTCTCGTGCAGCAGATAATAACCTGGCGACCCGTTCTCGTGCTGCAGATAATTACCTGGCGACCCGTTCTCGTGCAGCAGATAATAACCTGGCGACCCGTTCTCGTGCAGCAGATAATAACCTGGCGACCCGTTCTCGTGCAGCAGATAATAACCTGGCGACCCGTTCTCGTGCAGCAGATAATAACCTGGCGACCCGTTCTCGTGCAGCAGATAATAACCTGGCGACCCGTTCTCGTGCAGCAGATAATAACCTGGCGACCCGTTCTCGTGCAGCAGATAGTAACCTGGCGACCCGTTCTCGTGCAGCAGATAATAACCTGGCGACCCGTTCTCGTGCAGCAGATAGTAACCTGGCGACCCGTTCTCGTGCAGCAGATAATAACCTGGCGACCCATTCTCGTGCAGCAGATAATAACCTGGCGACCCGTTCTCGTGCAGCAGATAATAACCTGGCGACCCGTTCTCGTGCAGCAGATAATAACCTGCGACCCGTTCTCGTGCAGCAGATAATAACCTGGCGACCCGTTCTCGTGCAGCAGATAATAACCTGGCGACCCGTTCTCGTGCAGCAGATAATAACCTGCGACCCGTTCTCGTGCAGCAGATAATAACCTGGCGACCCGTTCTCGTGCAGCAGATAGTAACCTGGCGACCCGTTCTCGTGCAGCAGATAATAACCTGGCGACCCGTTCTCGTGCAGCAGATAATAACCTGGCGACCCGTTCTCGTGCAGCAGATAATAACCTGGCGACCCGTTCTCGTGCAGCAGATAATAACCTGGCGACCCGTTCTCGTGCAGCAGATAATAACCTGGCGACCCGTTCTCGTGCAGCAGATAATAACCTGGCGACCCGTTCTCGTGCAGCAGATAATAACCTGGCGACCCGTTCTCGTGCAGCAGATAGTAACCTGGCGACCCGTTCTCGTGCAGCAGATAATAACCTGGCGACCCGTTCTCGTGCAGCAGATAATAACCTGGCGACCCGTTCTCGTGCAGCAGATAGTAACCTGGCGACCCGTTCTCGTGCAGCAGATAATAACCTGGCGACCCGTTCTCGTGCAGCAGATAATAACCTGGCGACCCGTTCTCGTGCAGCAGATAGACCCGTTCTCGTGCTGCAGATAATAACCTGGCGACCCGTTCTCGTGCAGCAGATAATAACCTGGCGACCTGTTCTCGTGCAGCAGATAGACCCGTTCTCGTGCAGCAGATAATAACCTGGCGACCCGTTCTCGTGCAGCAGATAGTAACCTGGCGACCCGTTCTCATGCAGCAGATAATAACCTGGCGACCCGTTCTCGTGCAGCAGATAATAACCTGGCGACCCGTTCTCGTGCAGCAGATAATAACCTGGTGACCCGTTCTCGTGCAGCAGATAATAACCCGGCGACCCGTTCTCGTGCAGCAGATAATAACCTGGCGACCCGTTCTCGTGCAGCAGATAGTAACCTGGCGACCCGTTCTCGTGCAGCAGATAATAACCTGGCGACCCGTTCTCGTGCAGCAGATAGTAACCTGGCGACCCGTTCTCGTGCAGCAGATAATAACCTGCGACCCGTTCTCGTGCAGCAGATAATAACCTGGCGACCCGTTCTCATGCAGCAGATAATAACCTGGCGACCCGTTCTCGTGCAGCAGATAATAACCTGGCGACCCGTTCTCGTGCAGCAGATAATAACCTGGCGACCCGTTCTCGTGCAGCAGATAATAACCTGGCGACCCGTTCTCGTGCAGCAGATAATAACCTGGCGACCCGTTCTCGTGCAGCAGATAATAATAACCTGGCGACCCGTTCTCGTGCAGCAGATAATAACCTGGCGACCCGTTCTCGTGCAGCAGATAATAACCTGGCGACCCGCTCTCGTGCAGCAGATAATAACCTGGCGACCCGTTCTCGTGCTGCAGATAATTACCTGGCGACCCGTTCTCGTGCAGCAGATAATAACCTGGCGACCCGTTCTCGTGCAGCAGATAATAACCTGGCGACCCGTTCTCGTGCAGCAGATAATAACCTGGCGACCCGTTCTCGTGCAGCAGATAATAACCTGGCGACCCGTTCTCGTGCAGCAGATAATAACCTGGCGACCCGTTCTCGTGCAGCAGATAATAACCTGGCGACCCGTTCTCGTGCAGCAGATAGTAACCTGGCGACCCGTTCTCGTGCAGCAGATAATAACCTGGCGACCCGTTCTCGTGCAGCAGATAGTAACCTGGCGACCCGTTCTCGTGCAGCAGATAATAACCTGGCGACCCGTTCTCGTGCAGCAGATAATAACCTGGCGACCCGTTCTCGTGCAGCAGATAATAACCTGGCGACCCGTTCTCGTGCAGCAGATAATAACCTGCGACCCGTTCTCGTGCAGCAGATAATAACCTGGCGACCCGTTCTCGTGCAGCAGATAATAACCTGGCGACCCGTTCTCGTGCAGCAGATAATAACCTGCGACCCGTTCTCGTGCAGCAGATAATAACCTGGCGACCCGTTCTCGTGCAGCAGATAGTAACCTGGCGACCCGTTCTCGTGCAGCAGATAATAACCTGGCGACCCGTTCTCGTGCAGCAGATAATAACCTGGCGACCCGTTCTCGTGCAGCAGATAGTAACCTGGCGACCCGTTCTCGTGCTGCAGATAATAACCTGGCGACCCGTTCTCGTGCAGCAGATAATAACCTGGCGACCCGTTCTCGTGCAGCAGATAATAACCTGGCGACCCGTTCTCGTGAAGCAGATAATAACCTGGCGACCCGTTCTCGTGAAGCAGATAGTAACCTGGCGACCCGTTCTCGTGCAGCAGATAATAACCTGGCGACCCGTTCTCGTGCAGCAGATAGTAACCTGGCGACCCGTTCTCGTGCAGCAGATAATAACCTGGCGACCCGTTCTCGTGCAGCAGATAATAACCTGGCGACCCGTTCTCGTGCAGCAGATAATAACCTGCGACCCGTTCTCGTGCAGCAGATAATAACCTGGCGACCCGTTCTCGTGCAGCAGATAATAACCTGGCGACCCGTTCTCGTGCAGCAGATAATAACCTGCGACCCGTTCTCGTGCAGCAGATAATAACCTGGCGACCCGTTCTCGTGCAGCAGATAGTAACCTGGCGACCCGTTCTCGTGCAGCAGATAATAACCTGGCGACCCGTTCTCGTGCAGCAGATAATAACCTGGCGACCCGTTCTCGTGCAGCAGATAGTAACCTGGCGACCCGTTCTCGTGCTGCAGATAATAACCTGGCGACCCGTTCTCATGCAGCAGATAATAACCTGGCGACCCGTTCTCGTGCAGCAGATAATAACCTGGCGACCCGTTCTCGTGCAGCAGATAATAACCTGGCGACCCGTTCTCGTGCAGCAGATAATAACCTGGCGACCCGTTCTCGTGAAGCAGATAATAACCTGGCGACCCGTTCTCGTGCAGCAGATAGTAACCTGGCGACCCGTTCTCGTGCAGCAGATAATAAACTGGCGACCCGTTCTCGTGCAGCAGATAGTAACCTGGCGACCCGTTCTCGTGCAGCAGATAATAACCTGGCGACCCGTTCTCGTGCAGCAGATAATAACCTGGCGACCCGTTCTCGTGCAGCAGATAATAACCTGGCGACCCGTTCTCGTGCAGCAGATAATAACCTGGCGACCCGTTCTCGTGCAGCAGATAGTAACCTGGCGACCCGTTCTCGTGCAGCAGATAATAACCTGGCGACCCGTTCTCGTGCAGCAGATAATAACCTGGCGACCCGTTCTCGTGCAGCAGATAGTAACCTGGCGACCCGTTCTCGTGCAGCAGATAGTAACCTGGCGACCCGTTCTCGTGCAGCAGATAGTAACCTGGCGACCCGTTCTCGTGCAGCAGATAGTAACCTGGCGACCCGTTCTCGTGCAGCAGATAATAACCTGGCGACCCGTTCTCGTGCAGCAGATAGTAACCTGGCGACCCGTTCTCATGCAGCAGATAATAACCTGGCGACCCGTTCTCGTGCAGCAGATAATAACCTGGCGACCCGTTCTCGTGAAGCAGATAATAACCTGGCGACCCGTTCTCGTGCAGCAGATAGTAACCTGGCGACCCGTTCTCGTGCAGCAGATAATAAACTGGCGACCCGTTCTCGTGCAGCAGATAGTAACCTGGCGACCCGTTCTCGTGCAGCAGATAATAACCTGGCGACCCGTTCTCGTGCAGCAGATAATAACCTGGCGACCCGTTCTCGTGCAGCAGATAATAACCTGGCGACCCGTTCTCGTGCAGCAGATAATAACCTGGCGACCCGTTCTCGTGCAGCAGATAATAACCTGGCGACCCGTTCTCGTGCAGCAGATAGTAACCTGGCGACCCGTTCTCGTGCAGCAGATAATAACCTGGCGACCCGTTCTCGTGCAGCAGAAAGTAACCTGGCGACCCGTTCTCGTGCAGCAGATAATAACCTGGCGACCCGTTCTCGTGCAGCAGATAATAACCTGGCGACCCGTTCTCGTGCAGCAGATAGTAACCTGGCGACCCGTTCTCGTGCAGCAGATAATAACATGGTGACCCGTTCTCGTGCAGCAGATAATAACCTGGCGACCCGTTCTCGTGCAGCAGATAATAACCTGGCGACCCGTTCTCGTGCAGCAGATAATAACCTGGTGACCCGTTCTCGTGCAGCAGATAATAACCTGGCGACCCGTTCTCGTGCAGCAGATAATAACCTGGCGACCCGTTCTCGTGCAGCAGATAATAACCTGGCGACCCGTTCTCGTGCAGCAGATAGTAACCTGGCGACCCGTTCTCGTGCAGCAGATAATAACCTGGCGACCCGTTCTCGTGCAGCAGATAATAACCTGGCGACCCGTTCTCGTGCAGCAGATAGTAACCTGGCGACCCGTTCTCGTGCAGCAGATAGTAACCTGGCGACCCGTTCTCGTGCAGCAGATAATAACCTGGCGACCCGTTCTCGTGCAGCAGATAATAACCTGGCGACCCGTTCTCGTGCAGCAGATAATAACCTGGCGACCCGTTCTCGTGCAGCAGATAATAACCTGGCGACCCGTTCTCGTGCAGCAGATAATAACCTGGCGACCCGTTCTCGTGCAGCAGATAATAACCTGGCGACCCGTTCTCGTGCAGCAGATAGTAACCTGGCGACCCGTTCTCGTGCAGCAGATAGTAACCTGGCGACCCGTTCTCGTGCAGCAGATAATAACCTGGCGACCCGTTCTCGTGCAGCAGATAATAACCTGGCGACCCGTTCTCGTGCAGCAGATAATAACCTGGCGACCCGTTCTCGTGCAGCAGATAATAACCTGGCGACCCGTTCTCGTGCAGCAGATAATAACCTGGCGACCCGTTCTCGTGCAGCAGATAATAACCTGGCGACCCGTTCTCGTGCAGCAGATAATAACCTGGCGACCCGTTCTCGTGCAGCAGATAGTAATCTGGCGACCCGTTCTCGTGCAGCAGATAATAACCTGGCGACCCGTTCTCGTGCAGCAGATAATAACCTGGCGACCCGTTCTCGTGCAGCAGATAGTAACCTGGCGACCCGTTCTCGTGCAGCAGATAATAACCTGGCGACCCGTTCTCGTGCAGCAGATAGTAACCTGGCGACCCGTTCTCGTGCAGCAGATAATAACCTGGCGACCCGTTCTCGTGCAGCAGATAGTAACCTGGCGACCCGTTCTCGTGCAGCAGATAATAACCTGGCGACCCGTTCTCGTGCAGCAGATAATAACCTGGCGACCCGTTCTCGTGCTGCAGATAGTAACCTGGCGACCCGTTCTCGTGCAGCAGATAATTACCCTGCACACCCAGGCGGATTGCTTTATATGCCCCCAATACTCTAACAGGACACAGACACCTTGGCCAAAGCACCTTAATATAGCCACGTCCTCTTATCCGCCTGATCTGTTTTGGGCTGCCTCATGAAATTTTTTACCTGCACACGCTCCACAAGAGCCTGACCCCATCATAATCCACCCGCAGCAAATTTTGACCCTGCAACCACTTTGCCTACCCTTAATACCCTTACTACCCTTAATACCCCCAAAAGACCAATATAAACGCTGCACCAAACAATTTTTTCTGCAAACTCCAAAAAAGAAACCTCGGTGGAAACACAATAACCCCCGGGGTGACCCGCCTGCGAATATCAGGCCCCCGACCCTCTTTCCGCCAGCGCACGAGCATCTCCTTAACCACAAACCTGCTTTGTAAGGTCTTCCCAGCGCCTCAAACGCAACAAAAGATAATTCTGCCAGAAAATGACCAACTGAACTCACCGATAACCCCAACCCGCCTCTTTAACAATGTCACTAACTCCGGTTACCCCATCTTTGCCACCGTACCATACCCCTCGTGTCATGCCCACAAATAAAACTGCCACGTGTTCGGGGAGACCACCTCACCAGATCCATGTGAGCCAAACCTCCACAGATGGCCCGGGCAAGGTGCCCCTGCTACTGTAGGTCCGCTCCGGGCGCCGCATTCCAAAAAGCGCTGAACTGCCGGCGAGAAAATGCGGCGGCTGTCACATTAACCACTCCCGGCACGTGAACTGCTCTAAAACACAGGGGTCTCCAGGGCCAGGACCTCAATGGGAAGCAAAATTAAGTCATTGCGCCCGTGACCGCTGCAGTCAGACAGGTTATAAAGGAGGGGATCGGAATTAAGCCGAAAGAGAAGGGAAATAAGACAAAGTCCCGGGAGAGACAATGGACAAGCTTTCACGTGTGATTGTTATTCCATCATAACGTGTGTGCTCTGTAAAATGCTGCGCACATAACGTATCAGTTGTAATTTAGTTTTTTTACCCACGCCTCGAGCTGGAACCCCTCTCCCATTCCCAATAAACACACTGTTCAACTGATTGGGAGAAATTCAAGGCGACAGCTTTATTTATTACAACAGATAAATATCTCATATTTATCCCCAACTTGGGACCCAGCCAGATTGCTCCGCTCACACCTTCCCGGAGCTCGTGCTCATCTAGCCATTCAGGACCTTAGTCTGAATGCACAGATCCCCCATCGGGAGGTCACTACCACCCAACTGAGCCTAGCCTGGCATGGTTTCACCTTCCACCAATTCCAGCTGATGGTCACCACCATTCTGGCTGCTGCAGCCTGGAATGGTACCATCTTCCCCAACTAAACATTTCCTCTCCCCTATCCTCTCCTATGATTAAGGACCACGCAGGTCCGAAACGCGTCAGAGTGTGTCCCCCATACCATATGTTTTTTCAATAAAATTTCATTTTTAATCTACACCTTGCTGGTCTCTCATCTCTACAAGCTGTGCACCGCTGGAATCTTCGGATCCTTCCTACTGTTAAACATTTCTGAGGTCTGAGACCTCCCTCCAGGAGCCAGTACTGACTGTGTCCCCCCCTCTCTACCCCCCCCCATCCCCAAGTGACATTACTCCCTCCAAATAAACCCCCCAAACTGCGACAAATACAGAGCAGAATCCCAATCCATCTTCCAATAGCTGCCATCCTTCATGCCTAAAGACAGGGTGGGTCAAAGACTGGGCCACTGATTGAGCCACCTGTGCTGAAGCAGGGATATCTCTAATACCTGGCCTGTTGGTGGTCCTTGAGGACTGGCGGTAGCCACCCCTGTCCTAAAGCAAAACTTTTTGGAATATTGGGTGGGATTATGTAGACGCTTCATGAACCACAACTTGAAGAACATTTGTGACAAGTCTGGAATCCTGTGAACAGAGAGCATCTAATGCATAATGCTCGATGAAAGTATTTAGTGAGAACCAGGCTACTGTCTTGGGTCTCTTCTCATCTTCATCCACACATCTTCATCTTACACATCTTCATCCATCGAGACACTGTTGAAAGGGACACCAAAAACCCACTTCTTGGTGACATCGCCCAAACATTCTCTCTCCAATCTTGAATTGGGACAGAAAGACGGTATTATTCAAGTGAAATTCTCAGGCTGCCTCCGGCCTGAACTGAGGAATATTCTACATAACAAGCTCATCTTCATGGATAATAAAATAAGGAGATATATTAGTGTAGCCCTGTTTCCTACTGAATACAGTGTAACTACCAATGCTGTATAACCTGTTGGCTCGCAGGTCCTGAGCCTCTGCCACAGAGAGCCTGGGGCAATGTATATGTATGGATTATATTTTATCAGATGCAGCGCCTCCACCTGCGATGGCTCCCAGCAGAGCGGGAGTTGTGCCTCGCAGGACAATAACACAACACCACTCACACAGCATGTAAAAGAAACAGTAGCTTTACTATCGGTAACCATAACCATGCATGTATCATAACCCATCAGCATTTCTCCCTAAGGAGACACATTAGTTAACGTGTCTCGCAGGACGCGACCTTCCACCTTGCCCCTACCCATTGTCCAACACCCCGTAACACAAACCCCAAAGATAAGTGTGTAGGTGTGTGACTGCGCAGCCACTAATATGAGCAATGTTATACAGTAGTTGGTGCACTTTACGAATGTTACCTGCCGAATGCTCCTGCGCTCGGGCCGGCAAACAGACTTCACAAAGGATCCGACGACGCGGAGCTGCCTGTGGTGCCTTCCGAGGCGATCCCACCCGGATGGCTGATGATATGCCTGAAGAGGTCTGGTCCCAAACCTCTGGGACGGTGCTGTGACAGTCTCTGTGTCTTTAGCAGCTTCACTCACTAATGTGACAGGTTCCTATTCTAGGGCCTGTCCCTACATTAACTCTGACTGACTGAGACTATCTGGGCCTGGGGTTATACGGGCCTAGTGTAGAGGCTACTTGCCTCTCTACACACAGAGCTCCTTCCTCGTCCCCCTCCCGATCTTCTCTGCCCAGCGTGCTCCCCTGCACCACCTCCTAACCTCTCCCTGCTGAGCTCCTGTCTCCCTATTGGCTCCCTGGCATCACCTGGTCTGACTTAGGCTCATGGGACTTGTAGTCTCTGATGCTATGCCCCCTCTGGTTGGTCCATGCTTCGCGCGCTACCGCAGCCACTCTCTGCTCATGCGCGCACTCTCTGCTGACGCCATCGCCTCCAAGACTCGCTGCGCATGCGCGAGTACCAAAATGGTGGCGCCCTGAACGCTCGGGCCGCCGCGGAGCCTCTGGTGCACCGGAGCGCTCCCTGCACGCTCTGCAACCTTCCCTTACTCCCTTTTGCAGCGGAGATAAGGGTGAACCTGGGGGACCTGGCTACACAGGATAGGAACTCAGCCCCTCTTCTGGCAGAAATTATTGCTGTTAAAAAAAACTAATATATAATTTTCAGTGTCAGCCGCAAATGTGATAATACAGAATAAAAGGCGCCCAAGCGTAAATAATCACTACATTTAATCCATGTGGTAAAAAACAGCGAGATGGATTAATTAAATGCAGTCATAAAAATGCAAAGAAGCGCAATGATGTGAAACACGTAGGACTCTTTTGGACTGTGCTGACTCTGGAGATTTGGAGCAAGCTGGCACGAGTGTGACATCATCCAACCCCCCCATCGCCTCATCCCCCGCTGTGACAAAACATCAGGAAGTGACATCACAGGAGCCAGCACGAGTGTGACATCATCCAACCCCCCCATCGCCTCATCCCCCGCTGTGACAAAACATCAGGAAGTGACATCACAGGAGCCAGCACGAGTGTGACATCATCCAACCCCCCCATCGCCTCATCCCCCGCTGTGACAAAACATCAGGAAGTGACATCACAGGAGCCAGCACGAGTGTGACATCATCCAACCCCCCCATCGCCTCATCCCCTGCTGTGACAAAACATCAGGAAGTGACATCACAGGAGCCAGCACGAGTGTGACATCATCCAACCCCCCCATCGCCTCATCCCCCCGCTGTGACAAAACATCAGGAAGTGACATCACAGGAGCCGGCACGAGTGTGACATCATCCAACCCCCCCATCGCCTCATCCTGACAAAACATCAGGAAGTGACATCACAGGAGCCAGCACGAGTGTGACTTCATCCAACCCCACCCCCCCGCTGTGACAAAACATCAGGAAGTGACATCACAGGAGCCAGCACGAGTGTGACATCATCCAACCCCCCCATCGCCTCATCCCCCCGCTGTGACAAAACATCAGGAAATGACATTACAGGAGCCAGCACGAGTGTGACTTCATCCAACCCCACCCCCCCGCTGTGACAAACATCAGGAAGTGACATCACAGGAGCCAGCACGAGTGTGACTTCATCCAACCCCACCCCCCCGCTGTGACAAAACATCAGGAAGTGACATCACAGGAGCCAGCACGAGTGTGACATCATTCAACCCCCCCATCGCCTCATCCCCCCGCTGTGACAAACATCAGGAAGTGACATCACAGGAGCCAGCACGAGTGTGACTTCATCCAACCCCACCCCCCCGCTGTGACAAACATCAGGAAGTGACATCACAGGAGCCAGCACGAGTGTGACATTCTTCGCTTTGATAAAACATCAGGAAGTGACATCACAGGAGCCGGAGAGTATGTTGGCTCATTGTGACCTGTATGTGTTAAAGGGCGGTGAGCGCATGCGTTTCTCTCCACCTCCCACTGTATCATTGTGACCTGTATGTGTTAAAGGGCGGTGAGCGCATGCGTTTCTCTCCACCTCCCACTGTACCATTGTGACCTGTATGTGTTAAAGGGCGGTGAGCGCATGCGTTTCTCTCCACCTCCCACTGTATCATTGTGACCTGTATGTGTTAAAGGGCGGTGAGCGCATGCGTTTCTCTCCACCTCCCACTGTACCATTGTGATCTGTATGTGTTAAAGGGCGGTGAGCGCATGCGTTTCTCCCCACCTCCCACTGTACCATTGTGATCTGTATGTGTTAAAGGGCGGTGAGCGCATGCGTTTCTCTCCACCTCCCACTGTACCATTGTGATCTGTATGTGTTAAAGGGCGGTGAGCGCATGCGTTTCTCTCCACCTCCCACTGTACCATTGTGACCTGTATGTGTTAAAGGGCGGTGAGCGCATGCGTTTCTCTCCACCTCCCACTGTACCATTGTGATCTGTATGTGTTAAAGGGCGGTGAGCGCATGCGTTTCTCTCCACCTCCCACTGTACCATTGTGACCTGTATGTGTTAAAGGGCGGTGAGCGCATGTGTTTCTCTCCACCTCCCACTGTATCATTGTGACCTGTTTGTGTTAAAGGGTGGTGAGCGCATGCGTTTCTCTCCACCTCCCACTGTATCATTGTGATCTGTATATGTTAAAGGGCGGTGAGCGCATGCGTTTCTCTCCACCTCCAACTGTACCATTGTGATCTGTATGTGTTAAAGGGCGGTGAGCGCATGCGTTTCTCTCCACCTCCCACTGTACCATTGTGATCTGTATATGTTAAAGGGCGGTGAGCGCATGCGTTTCTCTCCACCTCCCACTGTACCATTGTGACCTGTATGTGTTAAAGGGCGGTGAGCGCATGCGTTTCTCTCCACCTCCCACTGTATCATTGTGACCTGTATGTGTTAAAGGGCGGTGAGCGCATGCGTTTCTCTCCACCTCCCACTGTACCATTGTGATCTGTATGTGTTAAAGGGCGGTGAGCGCATGCGTTTCTCTCCACCTCCCACTGTACCATTGTGATCTGTATGTGTTAAAGGGTGGTGAGCGCATGCGTTTCTCTCCACCTCCCACTGTACCATTGTGACCTGTATGTGTTAAAGGGCGGTGAGCGCATGCGTTTCTCCCCACCTCCCACTGTATCATTGTGACCTGTATGTGTTAAAGGGCGGTGAGCGCATGCGTTTCTCTCCACCTCCCACTGTACCATTGTGATCTGTATGTGTTAAAGGGCAGTGAGCGCATGCGTTTCTCCCCACCTCCCACTGTACCATTGTGATCTGTATGTGTTAAAGGGCGGTGAGCGCATGCGTTTCTCTCCACCTCCCACTGTACCATTGTGATCTGTATGTGTTAAAGGGCGGTGAGCGCATGCGTTTCTCTCCACCTCCCACTGTACCATTGTGACCTGTATGTGTTAAAGGGCGGTGAGCGCATGCGTTTCTCTCCACCTCCCACTGTACCATTGTGATCTGTATGTGTTAAAGGGCGGTGAGCGCATGCGTTTCTCTCCACCTCCCACTGTACCATTGTGATCTGTATGTGTTAAAGGGTGGTGAGCGCATGCGTTTCTCTCCACCTCCCACTGTACCATTGTGACCTGTATGTGTTAAAGGGCGGTGAGCGCATGCGTTTCTCTCCACCTCCCACTGTATCATTGTGACCTGTATGTGTTAAAGGGCGGTGAGCGCATGCGTTTCTCTCCACCTCCCACTGTACCATTGTGATCTGTATGTGTTAAAGGGCGGTGAGCGCATGCGTTTCTCCCCACCTCCCACTGTACCATTGTGATCTGTATGTGTTAAAGGGCGGTGAGCGCATGCGTTTCTCTCCACCTCCCACTGTACCATTGTGATCTGTATGTGTTAAAGGGCGGTGAGCGCATGCGTTTCTCTCCACCTCCCACTGTACCATTGTGACCTGTATGTGTTAAAGGGCGGTGAGCGCATGCGTTTCTCTCCACCTCCCACTGTACCATTGTGATCTGTATGTGTTAAAGGGCGGTGAGCGCATGCGTTTCTCTCCACCTCCCACTGTACCATTGTGACCTGTATGTGTTAAAGGGCGGTGAGCGCATGTGTTTCTCTCCACCTCCCACTGTATCATTGTGACCTGTTTGTGTTAAAGGGTGGTGAGCGCATGCGTTTCTCTCCACCTCCCACTGTATCATTGTGATCTGTATATGTTAAAGGGCGGTGAGCGCATGCGTTTCTCTCCACCTCCAACTGTACCATTGTGATCTGTATGTGTTAAAGGGCGGTGAGCGCATGCGTTTCTCTCCACCTCCCACTGTACCATTGTGATCTGTATATGTTAAAGGGCGGTGAGCGCATGCGTTTCTCTCCACCTCCCACTGTACCATTGTGACCTGTATGTGTTAAAGGGCGGTGAGCGCATGCGTTTCTCTCCACCTCCCACTGTATCATTGTGACCTGTATGTGTTAAAGGGCGGTGAGCGCATGCGTTTCTCTCCACCTCCCACTGTACCATTGTGATCTGTATGTGTTAAAGGGCGGTGAGCGCATGCGTTTCTCTCCACCTCCCACTGTACCATTGTGATCTGTATGTGTTAAAGGGTGGTGAGCGCATGCGTTTCTCTCCACCTCCCACTGTACCATTGTGACCTGTATGTGTTAAAGGGCGGTGAGCGCATGCGTTTCTCCCCACCTCCCACTGTATCATTGTGACCTGTATGTGTTAAAGGGCGGTGAGCGCATGCGTTTCTCTCCACCTCCCACTGTACCATTGTGATCTGTATGTGTTAAAGGGCGGTGAGCGCATGCGTTTCTCCCCACCTCCCACTGTACCATTGTGATCTGTATGTGTTAAAGGGCGGTGAGCGCATGCGTTTCTCTCCACCTCCCACTGTACCATTGTGATCTGTATGTGTTAAAGGGCGGTGAGCGCATGCGTTTCTCTCCACCTCCCACTGTACCATTGTGACCTGTATGTGTTAAAGGGCGGTGAGCGCATGCGTTTCTCTCCACCTCCCACTGTACCATTGTGATCTGTATGTGTTAAAGGGCGGTGAGCGCATGCGTTTCTCTCCACCTCCCACTGTACCATTGTGACCTGTATGTGTTAAAGGGCGGTGAGCGCATGTGTTTCTCTCCACCTCCCACTGTATCATTGTGACCTGTTTGTGTTAAAGGGTGATGAGCGCATGCGTTTCTCTTTACCTCCCACTGTACCATTGTGATCTGTATGTGTTAAAGGGTGGTGAGCGCATGCGTTTCTCTCCACCTCCCACTGTATCATTGTGATCTGTATATGTTAAAGGGCGGTGAGCGCATGCGTTTCTCTCCACCTCCAACTGTACCATTGTGATCTGTATGTGTTAAAGGGCGGTGAGCGCATGCGTTTCTCTCCACCTCCCACTGTACCATTGTGATCTGTATATGTTAAAGGGCGGTGAGCGCATGCGTTTCTCTCCACCTCCCACTGTACCATTGTGACCTGTATGTGTTAAAGGGCGGTGAGCGCATGTGTTTCTCTCCACCTCCCACTGTACCATTGTGACCTGTATGTGTTAAAGGGTGGTGAGCGCATGCGTTTCTCTCCACCTCCCGCTGTACCATTGTGACCTGTATGTGTTAAAGGGCGGTGAGCGCATGCGTTTCTCCACCTCCCACTGTACCACTGTGATCTGTATGTGTTAAAGGGTGGTGAGCGCATGCGTTTCTCTCCATCTCCACTGTACCATTGTGATCTGTATGTGTTAAAGGGTGGTGAGCGCATGCGTTTCTCTCCACCTCCCACTGTACCATTGTGACCTGTATGTGTTAAAGGGTGGTGAGTTCATGCGTTTCTCTCCACATCCCACTGTACCATTGTGACCTGTATGTGTTAAAGGGTGGTGAGCGCATGCGTTTCTCCACCTCCCACTGTACCACTGTGATCTGTATGTGTTAAAGGGTGGTGAGCGCATGCGTTTCTCTCCACCTCCACTGTACCATTGTGATCTGTATGTGTTAAAGGGTAGTGAGCGCATGCGTTTCTCTCCACCTCCCACTGTACCATTGTGACCTGTATGTGTTAAAGGGTGGTGAGCGCATGTGTTTCTCTCCACCTCCCACTGTACCACTGTGATCTGTATGTGTTAAAGGGTGGTGAGCGCATGCGTTTCTCTCCACCTCCCACTGTACCATTGTGATCTGTTTGTGTTAAAGGGTGGTGAGCGCATGCGTCTCTCTCCACCTCCCACTGTATCATTGTGATCTGTATGTGTTAAAGGGCGGTGAGCGCATGCGTCTCTCCACCTCCCACTGTACCATTGTGACCTGTATGTGTTAAAGGGTGGTGAGCGCATGTGTTTCTCTCCACCTCCCACTGTATCATTGTGACCTGTATGTGTTAAAGGGCGGTGAGCGCATGCGTTTCTCTTTACCTCCCACTGTATCATTGTGATCTGTATGTGTTAAAGGGTGGTGAGCGCATGCGTTTCTCTCCACCTCCCACTGTACCATTGTGACCTGTTTGTGTTAAAGGGCGGTGAGCGCATGCGTTTCTCTCCACCTCCCACTGTATCATTGTGATCTGTATGTGTTAAAGGGTGGTGAGCGCGTGTGTTTCTCCACCTCCCACTGTACCATTGTGATCTGTATGTGTTAAAGGGCGGTGAGCGCATGCGTTTCTCCACCTCCCACTGTACCACTGTGATCTGTATGTGTTAAAGGGTGGTGAGCGCATGCGTTTCTCTCCACCTCCACTGTACCATTGTGATCTGTATGTGTTAAAGGGTGGTGAGCGCATGCGTTTCTCCACCTCCCACTGTACCATTGTGATCTGTATGTGTTAAAGGGCGGTGAGCGCATGCGTTTCTCTCCACCTCCCACTGTACCATTGTGACCTGTATGTGTTAAAGGGCGGTGAGCGCATGCGTTTCTCTCCACCTCCCACTGTACCACTGTGATCTGTATGTGTTAAAGGGTGGTGAGCGCATGCGTTTCTCTCCACCTCCACTGTACCATTGTGATCTGTATGTGTTAAAGGGTGGTGAGCGCATGCGTTTCTCCACCTCCCACTGTACCATTGTGATCTGTATGTGTTAAAGGGCGGTGAGCGCATGCGTTTCTCTCCACCTCCCACTGTACCATTGTGACCTGTATGTGTTAAAGGGCGGTGAGCGCATGCGTTTCTCTCCACCTCCCACTGTACCATTGTGACCTGTATGTGTTAAAGGGTGGTGAGCGCATGTGTTTCTCTCCACCTCCCACTGTACCACTGTGATCTGTATGTGTTAAAGGGTGGTGAGCGCATGCGTTTCTCTCCACCTCCCACTGTACCATTGTGATCTGTTTGTGTTAAAGGGTGGTGAGCGCATGCGTCTCTCTCCACCTCCCACTGTACCATTGTGATCTGTTTGTGTTAAAGGGTGGTGAGCGCATGCGTCTCTCCACCTCCCACTGTACCATTGTGACCTGTATGTGTTAAAGGGCGGTGAGCGCATGCGTCTCTCCACCTCCCACTGTACCATTGTGACCTGTATGTGTTAAAGGGCGGTGAGCGCATGCGTTTCTCTCCACCTCCCGCTGTACCATTGTGACCTGTATGTGTTAAAGGGCGGTGAGCGCATGCGTTTCTCTCCACCTCCCACTGTATCATTGTGACCTGTATGTGTTAAAGGGCGGTGAGCGCATGCGTTTCTCTCCACCTCCCACTGTACCATTGTGATCTGTATGTGTTAAAGGGCGGTGAGCGCATGCGTTTCTCCCCACCTCCCACTGTACCATTGTGATCTGTATTTGTTAAAGGGCGGTGAGCGCATGCGTTTCTCCCCACCTCCCACTGTACCATTGTGACCTGTATGTGTTAAAGGGCGGTGAGCGCATGCGTCTCTCCCCACCTCCCACTGTACCATTGTGATCTGTATGTGTTAAAGGGCGGTGAGCGCATGTGTTTCTCCCCACCTCCCACTGTACCATTGTGACCTGTATGTGTTAAAGGGCGGTGAGCGCATGCGTCTCTCTCCACCTCCACTGTACCATTGTGATCTGTATGTGTTAAAGGGCGGTGAGCGCATGTGTTTCTCCCCACCTCCCACTGTACCATTGTGATCTGTTTGTGTTAAAGGGTGGTGAGCGCATGCGTTTCTCTCCACCTCCACTGTACCATTGTGATCTGTATGTGTTAAAGGGTGGTGAGCGCATGCGACTCTCCCCACCTCCCACTGTACCATTGTGACCTGTATGTGTTAAAGGGCGGTGAGCGCATGCGTTTCTCTCCACCTCCCACTGTATCATTGTGACCTGTATGTGTTAAAGGGCGGTGAGCGCATGCGTTTCTCTCCACCTCCCACTGTACCATTGTGATCTGTATGTGTTAAAGGGCGGTGAGCGCATGCGACTCTCTCCACCTCCTACTGTACCATTGTGACCTGTATGTGTTAAAGGGTGGTGAGCGCATGCGTTTCTCTCCACCTCCCACTGTACCATTGTGACCTGTATGTGTTAAAGGGCGGTGAGCGCATGCGTTTCTCCCCACCTCCCACTGTACCATTGTGATCTGTATGTGTTAAAGGGCGGTGAGCGCATGCGTTTCTCCCCACCTCCCACTGTACCATTGTGATCTGTATGTGTTAAAGGGCGGTGAGCGCATGCGTTTCTCCCCACCTCCCACTGTACCATTGTGACCTGTATGTGTTAAAGGGCGGTGAGCGCATGCGTTTCTCTCCACCTCCCACTGTACCATTGTGATCTGTATGTGTTAAAGGGTGGTGAGCGCATGCGTTTCTCCCCACCTCCCACTGTACCATTGTGACCTGTATGTGTTAAAGGGTGGTGAGCGCATGCGTTTCTCCACCTCCCACTGTACCACTGTGATCTGTATGTGTTAAAGGGTGGTGAGCGCATGCGTTTCTCTCCACCTCCCACTGTACCATTGTGATCTGTTTGTGTTAAAGGGTGGTGAGCGCATGCGTCTCTCCCCACCTCCCACTGTACCATTGTGACCTGTATGTGTTAAAGGGTGGTGAGCGCATGCGTTTCTCCACCTCCCACTGTACCACTGTGATCTGTATGTGTTAAAGGGTGGTGAGCGCATGCGTTTCTCTCCATCTCCACTGTACCATTGTGATCTGTATGTGTTAAAGGGTGGTGAGCGCATGCGTTTCTCTCCACCTCCCACTGTACCATTGTGACCTGTATGTGTTAAAGGGTGGTGAGTTCATGCGTTTCTCTCCACATCCCACTGTACCATTGTGACCTGTATGTGTTAAAGGGTGGTGAGCGCATGCGTTTCTCCACCTCCCACTGTACCACTGTGATCTGTATGTGTTAAAGGGTGGTGAGCGCATGCGTTTCTCTCCACCTCCACTGTACCATTGTGATCTGTATGTGTTAAAGGGTAGTGAGCGCATGCGTTTCTCTCCACCTCCCACTGTACCATTGTGACCTGTATGTGTTAAAGGGTGGTGAGCGCATGTGTTTCTCTCCACCTCCCACTGTACCACTGTGATCTGTATGTGTTAAAGGGTGGTGAGCGCATGCGTTTCTCTCCACCTCCCACTGTACCATTGTGATCTGTTTGTGTTAAAGGGTGGTGAGCGCATGCGTCTCTCTCCACCTCCCACTCTATCATTGTGATCTGTATGTGTTAAAGGGCGGTGAGCGCATGCGTCTCTCCACCTCCCACTGTACCATTGTGACCTGTATGTGTTAAAGGGTGGTGAGCGCATGTGTTTCTCTCCACCTCCCACTGTATCATTGTGACCTGTATGTGTTAAAGGGCGGTGAGCGCATGCGTTTCTCTTTACCTCCCACTGTATCATTGTGATCTGTATGTGTTAAAGGGTGGTGAGCGCATGCGTTTCTCTCCACCTCCCACTGTACCATTGTGACCTGTTTGTGTTAAAGGGCGGTGAGCGCATGCGTTTCTCTCCACCTCCCACTGTATCATTGTGATCTGTATGTGTTAAAGGGTGGTGAGCGCGTGTGTTTCTCCACCTCCCACTGTACCATTGTGATCTGTATGTGTTAAAGGGCGGTGAGCGCATGCGTTTCTCCACCTCCCACTGTACCACTGTGATCTGTATGTGTTAAAGGGTGGTGAGCGCATGCGTTTCTCTCCACCTCCACTGTACCATTGTGATCTGTATGTGTTAAAGGGTGGTGAGCGCATGCGTTTCTCCACCTCCCACTGTACCATTGTGATCTGTATGTGTTAAAGGGCGGTGAGCGCATGCGTTTCTCTCCACCTCCCACTGTACCATTGTGACCTGTATGTGTTAAAGGGCGGTGAGCGCATGCGTCTCTCTCCACCTCCCACTGTACCATTGTGATCTGTATGTGTTAAAGGGCGGTGAGCGCATGCGTTTCTCTCCACCTCCCACTGTACCATTGTGACCTGTATGTGTTAAAGGGTGGTGAGCGCATGTGTTTCTCTCCACCTCCCGCTGTACCATTGTGATCTGTATGTGTTAAAGGGTGGTGAGCGCATGCGTCTCTCTCCACCTCCCGCTGTACCATTGTGACCTGTATGTGTTAAAGGGCGGTGAGCGCATGCGTTTCTCTCCACCTCCCACTGTACCATTGTGACCTGTATGTGTTAAAGGGCGGTGAGCGCATGCGTTTCTCTCCACCTCCCACTCTATCATTGTGATCTGTATGTGTTAAAGGGTGGTGAGCGCATGCGTTTCTCTCCACCTCCCACTGTACCATTGTGATCTGTATGTGTTAAAGGGTGGTGAGCGCATGCGTTTCTCTCCACCTCCCACTGTACCATTGTGACCTGTATGTGTTAAAGGGCGGTGAGCGCATGCGTTTCTCTCCACCTCCCACTGTATCATTGTGACCTGTATGTGTTAAAGGGCGGTGAGCGCATGCGTTTCTCTCCACCTCCCGCTGTACCATTGTGACCTGTATGTGTTAAAGGGCGGTGAGCGCATGCGTTTCTCTCCACCTCCCACTGTATCATTGTGACCTGTATGTGTTAAAGGGCGGTGAGCGCATGCGTTTCTCTCCACCTCCCACTGTACCATTGTGATCTGTATGTGTTAAAGGGCGGTGAGCGCATGCGTTTCTCCCCACCTCCCACTGTACCATTGTGATCTGTATGTGTTAAAGGGCGGTGAGCGCATGCGTTTCTCCCCACCTCCCACTGTACCATTGTGACCTGTATGTGTTAAAGGGCGGTGAGCGCATGCGTCTCTCCCCACCTCCCACTGTACCATTGTGATCTGTATGTGTTAAAGGGCGGTGAGCGCATGCGTTTCTCCCCACCTCCCACTGTACCATTGTGATCTGTATGTGTTAAAGGGCGGTGAGCGCATGCGTTTCTCCCCACCTCCCACTGTACCATTGTGACCTGTATGTGTTAAAGGGCGGTGAGCGCATGCGTTTCTCTCCACCTCCCACTGTACCATTGTGATCTGTATGTGTTAAAGGGTGGTGAGCGCATGCGTTTCTCTCCACCTCCCACTGTACCACTGTGACCTGTATGTGTTAAAGGGCGGTGAGCGCATGCGTTTCTCTCCACCTCCCACTGTACCACTGTGACCTGTATGTGTTAAAGGGCGGTGAGCGCATGCGTTTCTCCCCACCTCCCACTGTACCATTGTGATCTGTATGTGTTAAAGGGCGGTGAGCGCATGCGTTTCTCCCCACCTCCCACTGTACCATTGTGACCTGTATGTGTTAAAGGGCGGTGAGCGCATGCGTTTCTCTTCACCTCCCACTGTACCATTGTGATCTGTATGTGTTAAAGGGCGGTGAGCGCATGCGTTTCTCTCCACCTCCCACTGTACCATTGTGATCTGTATGTGTTAAAGGGTGGTGAGCGCATGCGACTCTCCCCACCTCCCACTGTACCATTGTGACCTGTATGTGTTAAAGGGTGGTGAGCGCATGCGTTTCTCTCCACCTCCCACTGTACCACTGTGACCTGTATGTGTTAAAGGGTGGTGAGCGCATGCGTTTCTCTCCACCTCCCACTGTACCACTGTGACCTGTATGTGTTAAAGGGCGGTGAGCGCATGCGTTTCTCCACCTCCCACTGTACCACTGTGATCTGTATGTGTTAAAGGGTGGTGAGCGCATGCGTTTCTCTCCACCTCCCACTGTACCATTGTGATCTGTATGTGTTAAAGGGTGGTGAGCGCATGCGTTTCTCTCCACCTCCCACTGTATCATTGTGATCTGTATGTGTTAAAGGGTGGTGAGCGCATGTGTTTCTCTCCACCTCCCACTGTACTACTGTGATCTGTATGTGTTAAAGGGTGGTGAGCGCATGCGTTTCTCTCCACCTCCCACTGTACCATTGTGATCTGTTTGTGTTAAAGGGTGGTGAGCGCATGCGTCTCTCTCCACCTCCCACTGTATCATTGTGATCTGTATGTGTTAAAGGGCGGTGATCGCATGCGTTTCTCTCCACCTCCCACTGTATCATTGTGACCTGTTTGTGTTAAAGGGTGGTGAGCGCATGCGTCTCTCTCCACCTCCCACTGTATCATTGTGACCTGTTTGTGTTAAAGGGTGGTGAGCGCATGTGTTTCTCTCCACCTCCCACTGTATCATTGTGACCTGTATGTGTTAAAGGGCGGTGAGCACATGCGTTTCTCTCCACCTCCCACTGTACCATTGTGACCTGTATGTGTTAAAGGGTGGTGAGCGCATGCGTTTCTCTCCACCTCCCACTGTATCATTGTGACCTGTATGTGTTAAAGGGCGGTGAGCGCATGCGTTTCTCTCCACCTCCCACTGTATCATTGTGACCTGTATGTGTTAAAGGGCGGTGAGTGCATGCGTTTCTCTTCACCTCCCACTGTACCATTGTGACCTGTATGTGTTAAAGGGTGGTGAGCGCATGCGTTTCTCTCCACCTCCCACTGTACCATTGTGATCTGTATGTGTTAAAGGGTGGTGAGCGCATGTGTTTCTCTCCACCTCCCACTGTACCATTGTGACCTGTATGTGTTAAAGGGTGGTGAGCGCATGCGTTTCTCTCCACCTCCCACTGTACCATTGTGACCTGTATGTGTTAAAGGGTGGTGAGCGCATGCGTTTCTCTCCACCTCCCACTGTATCATTGTGACCTGTATGTGTTAAAGGGCGGTGAGTGCATGCGTTTCTCTTCACCTCCCACTGTACCATTGTGACCTGTATGTGTTAAAGGGTGGTGAGCGCATGCGTTTCTCTCCACCTCCCACTGTACCATTGTGATCTGTATGTGTTAAAGGGTGGTGAGCGCATGTGTTTCTCTCCACCTCCCACTGTACCATTGTGACCTGTATGTGTTAAAGGGTGGTGAGCGCATGCGTTTCTCTCCACCTCCCACTGTACCATTGTGACCTGTATGTGTTAAAGGGTGGTGAGCGCATGCGTTTCTCTCCACCTCCCACTGTATCATTGTGATCTGTATGTGTTAAAGGGTGGTGAGCGCATGCGTTTCTCTCCACCTCCACTGTACCATTGTGATCTGTATGTGTTAAAGGGTGGTGAGCGCATGCGTTTCTCTCCACCTCCCACTGTACCATTGTGACCTGTATGTGTTAAAGGGTGGTGAGCGCATGCGTTTCTCTCCACCTCCACTGTACCATTGTGATCTGTATGTGTTAAAGGGTGGTGAGCGCATGCGTTTCTCTCCACCTCCCACTGTACCATTGTGACCTGTATGTGTTAAAGGGTGGTGAGCGCATGCGTTTCTCTCCACCTCCCACTGTATCATTGTGATCTGTATGTGTTAAAGGGCGGTGAGCGCATGCGTTTCTCTCCACCTCCCACTGTACCACTGTGATCTGTATGTGTTAAAGGGTGGTGAGCGCATGTGTTTCTCTCCACCTCCCACTGTATCATTGTGACCTGTATGTGTTAAAGGGCGGTGAGCGCATGCGTTTCTCTCCACCTCCCGCTGTACCATTGTGACCTGTATGTGTTAAAGGGCGGTGAGCGCATGCGTTTCTCTCCACCTCCCGCTGTACCATTGTGACCTGTATGTGTTAAAGGGCGGTGAGCGCATGCGTTTCTCTCCACCTCCCGCTGTACCATTGTGATCTGTATGTGTTAAAGGGCGGTGAGCGCATGCGTTTCTCTCCACCTCCTGCTGTACCATTGTGATCTGTATGTGTTAAAGGGCGGTGAGCGCATGCGTTTCTCTCCACCTCCTGCTGTACCACTGTGATCTGTATGTGTTAAAGGGTGGTGAGCGCATGCGTTTCTCTCCACCTCCTGCTGTACCACTGTGATCTGTATGTGTTAAAGGGTGGTGAGCGCATGCGTTTCTCTCCACCTCCCGCTGTACCATTGTGATCTGTATGTGTTAAAGGGTGGTGAGCGCATGCGTTTCTTTCCACCCCCCACTGTACCATTGTGATCTGTATGTGTTAAAGGGCGGTGAGCGCATGCGTTTCTCTCCACCTCCCACTGTATCATTGTGACCTGTATGTGTTAAAGGGTGGTGAGCGCATGCGTTTCTCTCCACCTCCCACTGTACCATTGTGACCTGTATGTGTTAAAGGGTGGTGAGCGCATGCGTTTCTCTCCACCTCCCACTCTATCATTGTGATCTGTATGTGTTAAAGGGTGGTGAGCGCATGCGTTTCTCTCCACCTCCCGCTGTATCATTGTGACCTGTTTGTGTTAAAGGGCGGTGAGCGCATGCGTTTCTCTCCACCTCCCACTGTATCATTGTGACCTGTTTGTGTTAAAGGGTGGTGAGCGCATGTGTTTCTCCACCTCCCACTGTACCATTGTGACCTGTATGTGTTAAAGGGCGGTGAGCGCATGCGTCTCTCCACCTCCCGCTGTACCATTGTGATCTGTATATGTTAAAGGGCGGTGAGCGCATGCTTTTCTCTCCACCTCCCACTGTACCATTGTGATCTGTATGTGTTAAAGGGTGGTGAGCGCATGCGTTTCTCTCCACCTCCCACTGTACCATTTTGACCTGTATGTGTTAAAGGGCGGTGAGCGCATGCGTTTCTCTCCACCTCCCACTGTACCATTGTGACCTGTATATTTTAAAGGGCGGTGAGCGCATGTGTTTCTCTCCACCTCCCACTGTACCATTGTGACCTGTATGTGTTAAAGGGCGGTGAGCGCATGCGTTTCTCTCCACCTCCCACTGTATCATTGTGACCTGTATGTGTTAAAGGGTGGTGAGCGCATGCGTTTCTCTCTACCTCCCGCTGTACCATTGTGACCTGTATGTGTTAAAGGGTGGTGAGCCGGGCTGAGGGGAGAGAGCCAGGCTGAGGGGAGGGAGCCGGGCTTTGGGGAGAGACCTGGGCTGAGGGGAGAGAGCCTGGCTGTGGGGAGAGAGCCTGGCTGGGGGGAGAGAGCCTGGACGGAGGGGAGAGCCTGGCTTTGAGGAGGAGCCGGGCTGAGGGGGGAGAGCCTGGCCGGAGGGGAGAGCCTGGCTGTGAGGAGGACCCGGGCTGAGGGGCGAGAGCCGGGCTGAGATGCGAGAGCCTGGCTGTGGGGAGAGAGCCTGGCCGAGGGGAGAGAGTCGGGCTGTGGGGGGAGAGCCTGGCTGTGGGGAGGAGCCGGGCTGAGGGGAGAGAGCCGGGCTGTGGTGGGAGAGCCTGGCTGTGGGGAGGAGCCGGGCTGAGGGGAGAGAGCCTGGCTGAGGGGAGGAGCCTGGCTGTGGGGAGAGAGCCGGGTTGAGGGGAGAGAGTCGGGCTGTGGGGAGGAGCCGGGCTGAGGGGAGAGAGCCAGGCTGAGGGGAGAGAGCCTGGCTGTGGGGAGAAGCCTGGCTGAGGGGAGGAGCCTGGCTGAGGGGAGAGAGCCTGGCTGAGAGGAGGAGCCTGGCTGAGGGGAGAGAGCCTGGCCGAGGGGAGAGAGTCGGGCTGTGGGGAGTGAGCCTGGCTGTGGGGAGAGCCTGGCTGTGGGGAGGAGCCTGGCTGAGGGGAGCGCCTGGCTGTGGGGAGAGCCTGGCTGAGGGGAGAGCCTGGCTGAGGGGAGGAGCCTGGCTGAGGGGAGAGAGCCTGGCTGAGGGGAGGAGCCTGGCTGTGGGGAGGAGCCGGGCTGAGGGGAGAGAGCCTGGCTGAGGGGAGGAGCCTGGCTGTGGGGAGAGAGCCGGGTTGAGGGGAGAGAGTCGGGCTGTGGGGAGGAGCCGGGCTGAGGGGAGAGAGCCAGGCTGAGGGGAGAGAGCCTGGCTGTGGGGAGAAGCCTGGCTGAGGGGAGGAGCCTGGCTGAGGGGAGAGAGCCTGGCTGAGAGGAGGAGCCTGGCTGAGGGGAGAGAGCCTGGCCGAGGGGAGAGAGTCGGGCTGTGGGGAGTGAGCCTGGCTGTGGGGAGAGCCTGGCTGTGGGGAGGAGCCTGGCTGAGGGGAGAGCCTGGCTGTGGGGAGAGCCTGGCTGAGGGGAGAGCCTGGCTGAGGGGAGGAGCCTGGCTGAGGGGAGAGAGCCTGGCTGAGGGGAGGAGCCTGGCTGAGGGGAGAGCCTGGCTGTGGGGAGAGAGCCGGGTTGAGGGGAGAGCCTGGATGTGGGGAGAGCCTGGCTGAGGGGAGAGCCTGGCTGAGGGGAGAGCCTGGCTGTGGGGAGAGCCTGGCAGAGGGGAGAGAGCCTGGCTGTGGGGAGAGCCTGGCTGTGGGGAGAGCCTGGCTGAGGGGAGAGAGCCTGGCTGAGGGGAGAGAGCCTGGCACAGGGGAGAGCCTGGCTGAGGGGAGAGAGCCTGGCAGAGGGGAGAGAGCCTGGCAGAGGGGAGAGAGCCTGGCAGAGGGGAGAGAGCCTGGCATAGGGGAGAGAGCCTGGCAGAGGGGAGAGAGCCTGGCTGAGGGGAGAGAGCCTGGCTGAGGGGAGAGCCTGGCTGAGGGGAGAGCCTGGCTGAGGGTAGACCCTGGCTGAGGGGAGAGAGTCGGGCTGTGGGGAGGAGCCTGGCTGAGGGGAGAGCGCCTGGCTGAGGGTAGAGCCTGGCAGAGGGGAGAGAGCCTGGCTGAGGGGAGAGCGCCTGGCTGAGGGTAGAGCCTGGCTGAGGGGAGAGAGCCGGGCAGAGGGGAGAGAGTCGGGCTGAGGGGAGAGAGCCTGGCTGTGGGGAGAGAGCCTGCCTGAGGGGAGAGAGCCTGGCTGAGGGGAGAGAGCCTGGCTGAGGGGAGAGCCTGGCTGAGGGGAGAGAGCCTGCCTGAGGGGAGAGAGCCTGGCTGAGGGGAGAGAGCCTGGCTGAGGGGAGAGCCTGGCTGTGGGGAGAGCGCCTGGCTGTGGGGAGAGAGCCTGCCTGAGGGGAGAGCCTGGCTGAGGGGAGAGCCTGGCTGAGGGTAGAGCCTGGCTGAGGGTAGAGCCTGGCTGTGGGGAGAGCGCCTGGCTGTGGGGAGAGAGCCTGCCTGAGGGGAGAGCCTGGCTGAGGGGAGAGAGCCTGCCTGAGGGGAGAGAGCCTGGCTGAGGGGAGAGAGCCTGGCTGAGGGGAGAGCCTGGCTGTGGGGAGAGCGCCTGGCTGTGGGGAGAGAGCCTGCCTGAGGGGAGAGCCTGGCTGAGGGGAGAGCCTGGCTGAGGGGAGAGCCTGGCTGTGGGGAGAGCCTGCCTGAGGGGAGAGCCTGGCTGAGGGGAGAGCCTGGCTGTGGGGAGAGCCTGGCTGTGGGGAGAGTGCCTGGCTGTGGGGAGAGAGCCTGCCTGAGGGGAGAGCCTGGCTGA